>NW_015164226.1:413667-444213 GCF_001447785.1 Gekko japonicus
GTAATGGCCGCCGCTGCTGTTGGCGGCAGCTGCAGCGGCCGCGGGGGGTGGGTGGAAACATTCCCCGACTCCCTGAGCCCCGGGGTGGTGGCCTTGAGCTCGTAAGGGCAAATTCCACCTCTCACGTGTGATGTCCGAGCGCGGCGTTGCCGCTCGGACATCACATGCGAGAGGTCATTCTGGCTCCCCCAGCTGCTGCTGTCGGCGGCAGCTGCAGCAACCGCGCGGGGGGGAGGGGCGAAACGTTCCCCCAACTCCCTGAGCCCCGGGGTGGTGGCCTTGGACTTGTAGGGGCAAATTCCACCTCTCGCGTGTGATGTCCCAGTGGCGTCACACGGCGAGAGGTCCTGGCTCTCCCAACTCTCGTTAGGGGCTCTTTAAAAAGTTATGGCCGCCGTCGCTGTCAGCCACAGCTGCAACGGCCGCGGGTGGGGGTGAAACAAGTACGTCCCTAGAGTGCAGCCTAAGGCCGCTTCGGAAAACAGCCGGGGAAATCTGTAAGGATGACAGTGTTACTCCATTTTATTGGTAGTTAGTGTTTATTTTAATTTCTTTTTAAAGTTATTTAGCAAAGTTAATGAGCAGAGTATAAAAGAGTCTGAGTCCATGATAGTTTTAAAAATATAAAAAGTTTACTATCAACCTAAGAAGGGTAGGGTAAACAGGATGAAAAATAACAAAAGCTTTATTTCTACATCCTCATATCTAGATAGTTGACTAAGATCTAATAAACAGTACCTTACATGGCAGAGGTCTAATGGAGAGTGGGGCTTCTTCTTGGTCTTGGACAAAGGGTCATAAAATGCTAATAGTAACTGCTCTAACTTCCAATCAGAATAACAAACTAGGTCTGACTTTGGCGGGCATTCTAACTCTCTAAGCAGATAGGATACAAACAAACATGTGATTCAGTACACAGTATTAACTCAGTAAATACTGAATAGAAGTGTTCTAACGTGTAACTTCCAACACATTTAAAACGACAGAGGCTTATGACACCTTCAAGACTAATTTCTGTTCTGCCATCAATTTTTGTAGACTAAGTAAAGTACACTTCCTCTGGTTCTTCACTGGCACATATACACCTACATATGGATCTGCCTACTTAGTATGGATATATGTCTATTGAAATCCACCTCTTCTGACCTGGACCGTACTTCAGGAATGTTTATGCTGGAATAAAAATATATTAACCTTCAGATTCCTTAAGACCCCTGTTTCCTTATTGGGAAAATAATACATTTGATAGATGATAGCAATTAATTGGAGCAAATGCTCACAGGCATAATACACAGTGTAACCTTCTGTCCTGATTTTGTTTGGCCAATTCTGCACATAGCATTAGAAAACAAGCTCACCATTGCAGAGTGACCACTCAGAACAATGCATATTTTAATTTTACTTAAATATTTATTTTTGGCAAATTGACCTCTGACAATGCCAATTTAGAAACTATTAGCAAGAATTCAGATTTAGGATTTTTTAAAAAATTGTATCCTTCAGTGTGGATTGTTTAAGCTAAATCTTTAAATATTGGGGGGGGGGATCAAATTCGAATCTTCACATTTTGTTGAATTTATGTAACATTTCCTTTCAGCCCTAGAATGAAATGGTGATAGAATCACAGACCGAAAGGGGAATGCCAGTTGGCTGATATTTATGTAAAGTGCCAACAGAAGGCAGAAGTGCCAGAGTTCCTGCTCACAGTGCCTGCCCGTCCATCTAAGCTGGGGGGAACAAAGATGAAGGAGAAGGCTTCGTAACAAAGGACTGGGGAATCCTGCCAATTAGTACACATTTTGATCAAATGTTAGTATTTGTGTTTTAGAACGTTCATGACCTTGTTGAGTTCTCCATACCTCCATGAAGCCTGCAATGAACTGGAGTACCTAATGCCTAACTCTTTTAAAGTTTCATTAAACCTCAAACATTATTACATATTCAGAATGCTTTAGATATGGAGAAGGGGTCTCCAACAAGTAGCTCAAAAGTTACTGGTAAAATAGCTCATGCATCCTCTGGCACAGTGGCTCTCGATCTTTCACACTTCCACCATAATAGAAACAAAAAGCCCACTTTTCCCTAGAAAGGCATTTATATTTTTACAGGCATTCTAATATATTTATCAATTACAGTAAGTTTTAAGGACATTAAAAAAATGGCAGAAGTGCAGTGGATAATCCCTGGCAGGTAGGATTTGCAGGAACTAGCACAATAAAATACTTTTGCTGGTTGGCAGGGGGAATGGAGAATTAGCAGAAATACTGAGTGTCCAAGGTTAACACTATTGGGTGTTGTAAATAAGAAGCGGGAGACTGACCAAAAGGTGAATATCTACAGAGATATTTACAGGCTATTGAACAGCATGTCGTGCTTTAGTCTATGAATACTGAGTCCCCACCAGTTTACTAAGCTGATAGCTATTATGCTAAACCCCAGCCAATCTCTAACAAGGTGATGTAATCACTAACTCTAACAAGACCTGAAAGAGCAACACCTGCTAGAAAACACCTGGCTGTAATTACATGATTACTAGAATGACAGCTAGGTCTGACAAACAGATCAAACTGATCTATAGTAACTGCTTGCTACCTCTATCACTCTGACATATATCTCAATAAACACTAGCATGTCAAAAGGTCACAGATGGTTAATTCCATGGTTGGCAGGTAGGGTCAGCAAGATACAGCATGTCACCTGGACTACTTCTGCATCTCACCAGTGGTAACATGCCACTGATTGAGAGCCACTGCTCTAGAAATCCCAGGGAAAGATCTGCTTTGGATCTTTCTTTTTCTTTCTTTTTTTTAAAGCTTCTATTTCATAGTAATTTCTTATGTGTTGCTTAATGATAATTTCTTCATCCATGTTCTGTTTCCAGGACATAATAAAACTTGGGGAAGGGAAGTAGTTAAGGCTATTTTTCATTCCCAGAAGTAGCTCTCATTAATGAAAGGTGATCTCTTGTTTAGAGTTTTGATATTAAGGTGTAAATAATGGTCATGTAATTTACACAAGCAATAGCTCAATAGCTGCTTGTTATACATTGGTGTCTCCCCACTTTTTCCATGCTTCTAGTGTTCTACCTTTGTCATATTACTGTCCTATTCTGAACACTTCCACTGGTTCATTCTGTCATTCTGATGGCATTCTACAATAGATTCTGGCATATCTTCTAGATTCTGAGACTCCATTATCATTCTGGCAGAGTCATTCAAATGTATATGTTCCTTAGACGTTCACATTGCCTTGTGTTCTACTTTCCCTTAAACATAATGAACACTTTCAAAAGTCTGAAGCCACAGATCCAACCCTGTTATTCTTAAGGCAATGCTAACATTACACAATCTAATTTGGTATCCTGCCATTGCAGATAGGATACTGCCATTAAATTGTGCTTACTGCCATTTTAAGTTTTAATGGGATTCAAGAGCAGGCTGAAACTCAGTTCTCTGTGATTTTCTTTCTTTAGCTGGAACTTCTGATAGCCATTCTGTGTTTTTACTAGAGCCACAAACCATCTCTGATAGTTCAAGAAAACCATGCAGTCACCAACTGCACACAATCCAGATATTCTTTTTCACATGGGGGTGTTGCCTTAAATGCATAGTCCCATTGATTTCAATATATTATGTACATTCCCCTTCAGCAGGTTGTTTTATCCCTGAACTCCTGCATTTGACATTTGTAACTGCAGTATTTGAAATTTAAGATATCTGAATGACCACTTTGTTAGCATTATCATCTTTTGTACTAGTTCACAAATATATTTAATTGAACTTGAAAAGCAGTAATTTAAGTGTTCCTGTTCAAAATAAGCAGAGGTTGCTGTTTCAAGCTACAGATTCACATAATTCATGAGAAAAATGCATATATAATGTACATTTTGGGCATAAAGTGAGAAGTCCTATTAATCTTTGTCCCCCTCATATAATTTTATGTATTACATTTGGGCTTTATTTTGTCCTATGGCTGCCCCCTCCCTATTGATGTCCCCATAGAATTCTGCATCCCAGTGTGCAAGGGAAAGGGACTTATTACCTGCAAGTATTTTATTTGGCGGGAGCTGCGGTGGCTCAAGTGGTTAAGACGCTGAACTGCAGGCTGTGGAAGGTCGGTAGTTCAGCAGTTCGAGACCGAGCTGCCGCATGACGGAGTGAGCTCCCGTCTCTAGTTCCAGCTCCTGCCAACCTAGCAGTTTGAAAGTGAGAAATTGCAAGTAGATAAATAGGTACCACTTCGGTGGGAAGGTAACAGCGTTCCGTGCACCTTGGTGTTTAGTCATGCCGGCCACATGACCACGGAAACATCTTTGGACAGCGCTGGCTCTTCAGCTTTGAAACAGAGATGAGCACTGCAACCCTAGAGTCAGATTTGACTGGCTTTTGAGCAAGGGAACTTTACCTTTACCTTTTCATTTTATTTGGCAGAAGTTTGTTGATTTGTTTCAGTGCTGAAATCTGTGTACTTCCATTAGTTCTGAGATAGCATCTCCCACTACTCTTTTGTTGTTGTTGTTTGTTCTTCTCTTTTCTTTCACTTTTTTGGTTTTTGTCCTTGAGGAAAGTTGTGGTTAGTGCCGGAGACTGCAATCCTAAATACACTTTCCTGGGAATAAGCCCCACTTACCTCTGAGCAGAGCTGCGTAGGGTTTGCTTCTGGTGTGTTACTTGGCTGTTGTTTTTATTTTAATTATTAAAACATAAAATCAATTCACATTTTTAAATAACACATATTTAAAAATACTACAATATATGTAGACAATTCTATGTATATGTTCACCTATCATGCACTGTTATTGTGAAGGCTTTTCAAATATGCATGGTTACCTAGGGATTTTCAGCTCAACAGACATAGACTTAAACATAATGAACATTTTCAAAAGTCTGAGGCCACTGATCCAACCCTGTTATTCTTAAGGCAATGCGAACATTACACAATCGAAATATAAATGTATTTTGTTTAAATGGCTGTACCCTTTTCTACAGTTCAAATACTGTAGAATCCTAAGCAGAGTTAGTCAAGTCAGTGGACTTAAAAGGATGTAATTCTGTTTAGGATTGCAATGTTAGTTGCATCGGTGTTGGACTGGGATTTTATAAATAGATCGTATACAACTGAGCACTAACTAAACACTTTAAGGTGACATTGGTTTCGAATAGAAAGAAATCAGTAGAGCTAAAATACTTAATTTCTAAGTGCCTTAGGATGCAAGGCTAAGCAGTCCTATTCAGAAGTAAGTACTGCGTTATTCAATGGGGCCTATGCCCTGGAGAGTGTCCTTGGCATCGCAGCCTTAATTTTGTAATGTAATTTTTTAAACACCAGCCTATTGCCCCCACTGCCCTGGTTTTTTCAAGACTTTGACGACTGTCCACATGCTGGACATTGTTGCCTGGGCATGTCTGCTAAACAACCGCTGCTCAGTTTGAGTACTAAATAACCATCTCTGTTTCTATAAGGAGCTTGTAGCCTTCATGCTTAAAGTCACCTGGATGACCATTGCAAACTGCTAGAACCAGAAAAACCCTTCTGCTGTGCATCAGGGCACAATAAAATCAGAGATATAACACCTCTTGGAGAAAGTGAACCTTCAAATGAATGTAGTTGTGAGTTGCTTAAAAAAACAACACCAAAATTCAAAATCTCTGGGTCTCCTCATTGACCCATGCAGAAAATCACCAGAAGTTTTCAGATTTCAGCAACACAACACTAATTTTATACTAACTTCCTGATCTGGAGCCAAATATGATGCAGAGACTAGAGCAGACATGTCAAACATATGGCCCACAAGCCAGAATTGGCCCGTCAAGGGCTCTTACCTGGCCCATGAGCAACTGGGGGGGAAACCAGTCCAAATGTTTGCAGCTCCTTTCCTCCCTCCCTCCCTCCAATGAAGTGCTGCTTTCCCCCCTCCCCCTCCCAAAGCTTGCTGACCATAGCAGTTTCTTTAAGACAGGGCTGGGTGGGTTCCCTTGGCCATCTGTCTTTGGCTGCTGCACTTGCAGCAACAGAATGCAGCTCTTCGTGCTCCAGCTCATCAAAAGCTTCTGAATAGCCCAGGCAAGCCCGATCTCATCAGATCTTGGAAGCTAAGCACGGCCGACCCTGGCAAGTACTTGGATGGGAGAACTCCTTGAAATACCTGCAGTCAGGAGCAATGCTCCCTCTAAGCTGTGGAGTCTTGCGAGCAAAAAATCTACTCTGTGAGCTACTGGCATTAAAGTTGTGAGTGAGCGATTTGGCTACTGCATAAATTAGTTTGCTCTGGAGCCAGCCTTCCTGAGCTAAGACAAAAATGTGTGAGCTGGAAGCTAAAAAAACTGTGAGTTAGCTCACACTAACTCAGTTTAGAGGGAATACTGGTCAGGAGGCAGGGGCAGACTTTGTTCAGCCATCTCTTTGAATATCCCCCAGGTCCCCAGTAGGGGTCAGTCACCAGAGGTCGCCAAGACTTCCAGGTGCGCGTGTGCACACACACATGCACATATGAAAAATACAAAAAAATACCTCCCAAAAGCTTCTGAAATGCTTTAGTCTTTAAAAAGCTACAAGTCTCTAGTTGTTGCATCTTGATTGTCAGGCAATAGCTCTCTGTGCTGTGCAAAACATCTTATGCATATTGAGCAAAGGGTGGTTAGTTTGGTGCTGAAGAGGAGAGTGGGTCATGGTCAGTGGTAAAATATCCCTAGTACCTGGTATTTTATAGCCCACATGGTCCGGCCCAACACAATGACGTTTATATCAGGTCTGACCCTTGTAACAGATGAGTTTGACACCACTGGGCTAAAGTGTTAGACTTTGACTATTGAGATCTAAGATCACAGTCAATCATGTCGTCCATAAGCACCCTACTTAGTGGGTTTGTTGTGAGTTTAACATGGTATGAGAGTAAGGTCAGGGGGGAAAAAAACCCTGTCCTTTTAGTACTGGTTTAATATACAAAATTTTGCAGTTGAAGCTTTTCATGGCATCACCTGACAGTTGCTGCAGATCAAACTGATATTAAAGGGGAACCAGCAACCCAATGTGGAGGAATCTCTGTATAATGCTTCCCCTGAGCTCTTTGGAGGAATGTCTTAACCCAGAAGCTTTCACTCAGCATGTACTTTATAAAATATAAAACCTGTATTATGGGATGGCTTTATTTCCCTTCCTTCCTCTTTCTTCTGTTTGTTTTTAAATCTCTTTTGCCTGTTCTGTGCTTGATCTGTTACATGTAGAAGTAGACTTCCAACTGTTAACTTGCAAATGTCAGTTTTTGAAGGAATAAACCTGTAAAAGTCCTTAACAGAAATCTACAGATGAAAAAGAAAAGGAAATGAAAGGCCAGGTGGCACCTCTAGGATTACCTCTAGGAAACTCATGATCATAGTTACAGAGTTTTTGTTTTCTGACAACCATAAAAATGAAAATATTATGATCCCTATGAGCAGACATTTTAATTATGGGCTAACTCTTTGAAGTCTGGATTTGAAGGAAGAAGTAAGGCACAGGTATACTTTAAAGGGGGGGCATGTTTGAAAAGAGATTTTAAGTGGAATGTCATTAGTATTTATTGGGATTTTCCAAAAATCCCCTTTTCATTTGTAATGTAAAGAGCAGTCCAACTACTCTATGGATCTTTTTATAGAGAGTTATAGGTTTTGGATCACATAAAAAGTACTGTTTAGAAATTAGGTAAAGTAGAGGGAGGACCTTCAGTCGCACAGTCGAGCCCGACTCTTCATGACCCCATGGACCACATCATGCCAGGCCCTCCTGTCTTCCGTCGTGCTTCAGAGTTTGCTCAATTTCATGTTCTGTGCTTGATCTGCTACATGTAGAAGTAGAATTCCATAGGAATAGGAGAGGCCAGGCACAAATATATCTTACCTGTTTGTTGCTGATGGGGTGTCCTGTTGGGGACTACTAATATCCTAGTGTTCTTTTATAGTGGGGTAAGTACAATCATATAAAAATTGGAGTCCTATGCCTTTAATTATGGTGCAGAAGGTATGATTTTTGCAGTTATTGTGTTTCATGTACAAGAGAAGCCACTTTATGTCGATGTATATGCAGTTGCTGACAACGTTCAGGATGGGGGGTGGTGTGATCTTTGCTATGTGTTGGCAACTTTGACTCTTGATCTCCGGATCTCCTACAGTAGCGGCAGCTGTACCCCTCCCCTTTCCAGAGTGTGCCCTACCTATCGAAACACCTGATAACTTTACTTCACAGAAGATAACAATATGGAATAGTTTCCCAAGACTATTAAAGTGAGTTCTACTGGCAAAATTAGGAAAAATTATTTGAAGCAAAGCTGTCTATATTATGGGAAGAGGCAAAGGCAATGCTGTTCTATAGGTAGGCTAAATCCAGCCCCCCAAAATGATAAGTTTTCCAGAAGTGTGTGTTCTTGCTAATTTCGGTGTCTGTCAAATCCTGTCCAAAGTGCAGGTCGTATAAATCTGATAATAAATAATAAATAAAAAATAAATATATAACCTCCCAGATCCCTCAGGATTACACAGCAGATCTCAGGCGTAAAGACTACATTTGCTGAAAGGAACCAAGTTCATTCATATTAGAATATCATTTCTTTCATATTTTTAAAAGGCTCCTTAATGCTATATGGTACTAGCTATTCCTAAAATGAAACATCATTCAAGTCTTATTCAGACATTATGAGAAGAGTCAGGATGAAGAAATCATGGACTATTTTACCACCTGGTATCTGCAAACACATAGATGTGTTTTCAAAACTTTTCACTGTCATTAACATTAATCATGAGTTAGTTAAAAAGGAAGGAAGGAAGGATACCTTTTTCCCATTTCCAGACTTATTTATGTTATATAAGCGAGCATTGCTCTCTGTTGTTGCTGTATAATGTAAATTTCAGTGCATAATTTATTTAACATTCGCATCACAACAACTATGTTTTTGGCTGAACATGAGGAAGAACTTCCTGACAATTAGAGCGGCTCCTCAGTGGAACTGGCTTCCTCGGGAGGTGGTGGGCTCTCCTTCTTTGGAAGTTTTTAAACAGAGGCTAGATGGCCACCTGAGATCAATGTGGACTCTGTGAACTTAGGCAGATCAGGAGAAGGGAGGGCAGGAGGGGTTGCATCAGTGCCCTTTCTGACATGCCCAGGGAAATGCTGATCACCACTTTGGGGTCGGGAAGCAATGTTTCTCCAGGCCAGTTTGGCAAGGGATCCTAGAGGGTTTTTTGCCAGTTTGGCAAGGGATCCTGGAGGGTTTTTTGCCATCTTCTGGGCATGGAGCAGGGGGTCACTGTGTGTGTGGGGAGGGAGGTATTTGTGAATTTTCTGCATTGTGCAGGGGGTTGGACTAGATGACCCTGGAGATCCCTTCCAACTCTATGATTCTATGTTAGATAGACAAGGTGAAAAGCAGCCGCTTTCCCATGGCTGCCTATACAAGTTTCATGGACGGGAGCCACAAGTAGTTAATACATGGTTGCCACTCTTAGCACATATGGCAAAGCTCTGTGGCCAATCACAGATCCCTGGTATGAGTTTTCATATAACATTTAAAATCATGTTATCTGTGTACATGAACTATATTTTTATGCATGAGCAGAAAACATTTGGAGTAGAATCCAATAGACAGATGAGTTCATTTATATCAATGGCTTACATATGTTCCATTCTATACTAGCACAGTCACAAGCAATGTATCTTTGCACAAGGCTTTGAGGTTGGGTGTCCTACGACATCCAAATCCTGCATCCTAGGTACTATAGTAAGTAGACTGGATATCATGTATCCCTGCCCCTATATTAAAGCAAGGACCATTTCTGGCACCAATAGTGTGGGGATACATCCCCTTGGAAAGTGGTGGTATGTGCAAACTGTGCATCACCACTTTTCATTGGAAACTATAAGGGGCAAATTCTTATATTCCTCTTTTAGGAAGTCCAGGTGGGCACTGCAGCTGCCAGGCATTCAGAGCCCAAAGCAGCCGTTTTCTGCCAAAAGACAATGACGCCTGCAGAATGGATGCATGTTTTTGCATCTACTGCATAAAATTGGCATGCAGGTTAAGAATGATGCAACATGGCATAAAAGAAGGGATGGGAACAAAAGGGTCCTAACATTAACATACAAGTCTAAAATGAAACTGAAAGGGGAATATCCTGACTGCCCTGCTCTGAAGCACCATTGCAAAGGAAAAGGGGGCATCTCCACAGGGAGATCACTTTGATGCAACCCCAGATTAATCAGAGGATGCGGTCACAAGAGTGTCATTCACCAATAGTAGTTCAGTACAAGTCTAATGGGCAAAAGATGGTTACTTATCAATAGCTGAGGAATCCTGAGAACAATGGACCTGTTATTTCAGTTCTTCGCCCAAAAGATCACTTGGTTATTCCATCCATCTTTTGCTTGCCCCATACCATCTCCGTGCAAATAAGACACAATAGCTCAAACTAAATTCTGCTAAATCCAGTTTTGAGGTGAAAGGCACATAACTTAAACCCATGCCTCCAGAACGATCTGTTGTTGAAAATTTACACGTGTTCAAAAAAGAGACCCTTTGAGATGTGTTGGATTGCAGCGATTTCAGACTTGTCCCCTATTTTTTCAGACCTTGATTCCATCAGGCAAAAAAGGTTGAATTCTTAAGTATATTCAAGAATTGATGGGTTATTAAACATAAAGCAACAGTATTGAGATAATTAAAAATCAACAGAATTAATATCAGTTGCTTAAATATAACTCAAAGATTAAAAGCATTTAGTTAGACGTTTATCTCCCGTTAGCTGATCTCATCAGATCCCAGGAGTTAAGCAGGGCTAACCTTGGTTAGTGTTTGGATGGGAGACCACCAAGGAAGTCCAGGGTCACCATGCAGAGGAAGGCAACGGCAGACCACCTCCGAACGTCTCTTGCCTTGAAAACCCCTTGCCGGGGTTGTGCATAAGTTGGCTGCAACTTGATGGCCCTTTCCACCACCAGCAGCCTGTTAGGCATCAGATTTTATTAGCTCTTAACCAAGTGTGTACTTGAGGGGCAAAAATAAGAAATAAAAATTAACTGCGTAATGGCAGGGTCTCAGTTAATTATTCTCAGCATTCCACAATAAAGGATGCGTCTGCCCATCAGTCTCCAGTTCCGACATATTTATTTCCTTCATTATGTTCTCCCCCCAGAATTAAACCCAAACAAGTGGTAACCATATAAACTTAAGCTTGTTATTCCTGTTTGGTTCTTGAATCTGTTAAACATCTTTGTTACATTGTATGCTAATTTACTGCTCATCCTCTACCTATATGTATGGGCTGGTAACTTCCATTTCATTGTATCTGAAGAAGTATGCATGCATGCACACGAAAGCTTATACCTTGAATAAAACTCAGTTGGTCTTAAGGGTGCCACTGGACTCAAACTTTGTTCTACATATAAACATTGTTCTATAGTTGTTATTCTTGGCGTGATCTTGTCCATGGGGTCACGAAGAGCCGGACTTGACTGTGCGACTGAACAACAACAACATAGTTATTATCAGATATCATCTACATTCTATTTCATTAGCTAAATTAAACAAATGTTGCATACAGTGCTGATTTAGCTTACACACTTTTTTGCTCTAAAATGAAAGTTAGGCAAAAATGAACATAAAATGTAAACAAATGTTTGCTTAATGATTCTCTTTTCCCCTCCCTCATTTTGGAGAATTGTTCTGCCCTGCAGTTTCATAGTTTATTTCATCAAGACTTAATGCATATAAGGAGGCTTTGAAAACATTGCAATAGATGTCCATAGCAATTCATGGCATATATATCAGAGCTCCATTACATCGCATAGAGCTTAGATTTGTCAGCAATGGAAATGTTTAGGATTTAAATTCTTGATTGTTTGTAACACCAACTGATGAATACAATATTTTAAAATTATTTCTTTTGAATTGTACATCATGACATGTCACGTCTAAAATTCATTTGAATGCACATTGCAGTGCAGAAGTTCCATAGTTCTGGAGTGATTTTGCCACAGGTTTAATAAGAGAACCAGGCAAAGTTAAGTCACAGCTCTTGTTTTAGCCAGCCCATGATTTCTCTGTCTCCAGCCTGGACTGCCACAGGATCCCTTGCCTGTGCCATTTGTGGGATATATACTGTAGGTTGGCCACAGATTTAATTAAATGTTAGGAAAAACCCAATACATATTGGAAAGAGAAAATGGTAATATGCAAAACCAGTTGTAGTAGCATAGTGAGCACAGGAGACCTGGGTTCTAATGTTTCTTCAGCTGTCAACTCACTAGGTGGTCTGAAACAAGCCACTGTTCTCTTAGTTCTGATTTATCCCACGCAATATGAGGATGAAACTGACCTGCCTTACAGACTTTTATAACAAGGATTAATGAGATAATGAATATGTTCGAAGGCACTCAACAAATGCTAAGTAGCATTAGAAACGTCTCAGTTTCTGCTGATTTTGAAGATCCCTTGTGTACATTGTTCTGCACAAACCCATGATTTTTATGAGATTCCTAATGAACACAATGTTTTGTTCTAAAACACATCCTGGTGTTCAATCATTCAATAGATATGGACTCTATTGATCACAAATTGTCCCCACCCAATTGTATAAACAAACTGTCAGGTTTCCACAATCACTGAAGTTTCCACAGGTAAAAGCCAAAATAAACACTCTTGGGGCTCATATTACCAAACACAGTGATTATATCTTCACGACTGTAGCCGCTCCCACATCAGGAGATAGTGGCAGTTGTTAACCTGTCCTACAATCAAGTTATTTAAAATAATTGGGGGGGGGGGGACAGTACAGACATCTGCCTACAGCAGAATTTGGTGTCTCAGTCACTGGTATCTACATGCCAACCAAGTTACCTTAAAATAAAACAGAGTTGTGTACATTCTGCACTAAAAAAAAAATCTACCTCCAAAATATCCAACTTGTACAAATTATGCTAATTAATAACATATATGGCTTGCATCCAACCTCTCTGCTAAGCAAAGTTTGAATGCTGCCTCCAACACAGGGCCACAAACTGGAGGAAAGTTCCTTAGTACCTCCCCCCACCCAGTTTATCTAATTCTGCAGAATTATGGATTCATTATCATAACAAGGGGTAGGGAGGTATACAGAATACTGGAGTCCTTGCCCTTCGTGCTAGAAATCTGGTTCAGTGGGAACTTCAAATGTATCTTCCTCACAATGACTGGATACTTGCTCTTTAAAAAAGGGTTGAATTTCACACTAAATAGTACAGTCTATGGTTATTCTGCATTCTCGTGGAAACTAGGCATTTACACCTCTTTCCATTCATATTTACTAGAGGGCATTGCTATGAAGGAGAGAGACAGAGAGAGTCAGTCTAGAAGGTCATCCTTTAAAATATGTTTGGATATGAAATTGGATAGGATCCTGTGACTTAGTTCCACTAAATTGTATCCTATGATTTCCTTTCACCAAGTCTGATGGAAGAAGGTTTTCTCTGATAGAAGAAGCCTTTCTCCATTGAAGGAAGATTGAAGAAAGGGAATTGTAGGATCCAGCATAGAAGAAAGGAGTCACAGAATCCAATCCATTATCAGGTTTTTAAATTGACAAAATTACAATAATAGTATTAATACACAATACACAAATTCATTAACTACACCCAAACAAATTTTCATAATGCTTACATAGTCCATCTGTTCTTGGGATCCTTCCTATTTATACAATTATATTAACTCTCCCAGTATCCCAGTATCCAACCCATTATCATTATCTTAACAAAATAAGCAACACACAAAGTACTGGACATTCTTACCACATTCATCTTTATAAGAGGGTTGAGTCCTCAAAGTAATCTAAACCTCATCAACAAGAGTCCTATTTGAATGAGAATTTGCATTTTTCTATGTTCATCTATTTATTTATTTATTTGCGTCCTTAAACTTGTGGCTGATCTGCAATAGAAGTACAGAAAGGGCTTTTTGCTGTAACTTGTCAAGTGACTATCCATGACTGAGTAGAAGCTACAGTATGCATTTTGGTTGTCTTCTCAGGCAGCCTTTTCCCATGATCTGTATCCTAGTCAGTACGGTATAATGGTTAGGGTGTCAAACCAGGACATGAGAAATCTGTGTTCAATTCACTACTGAAGGTTCTTGATTGGTGAGCTCTCATTATAACTTATCTCACAGGAATTGCTGTCAAGTCAAACGGGGAAGGGAACCATATGGACCACTGTCAACTATCTGGAGAAAGGTCTGGATAAAAATGGATAAGATAGTGGTCTGAAGGATCATTTCTCCCCATGTTTCCTGTGTACTGGCCTTCTGGTTGTCACCTCCTACTTGTTACTCTTCTAGGAATTGCTGTCAAGTCAAACGGGGAAGGGAACCATATGGACCACTGTCAACTATCTGGAGAAAGGTCTGGATAAAAATGGATAAGATAGTGGTCTGAAGGATCATTTCTCCCCATGTTTCCTGTGTACTGGCCTTCTGGTTGTCACCTCCTACTTGTTACTCTTCTTAAAGTTGCTCACTTGGCATCTGCCTTATTTACATCCTTCATTTGTGCTCTCAGCTTGACAACTCTGGCAGAAAGTAATATGTGTGGCAACAGAACAGGGAATAATACATATATGCTGCAAGAATTCTCTTCAGCTGCTGTTGCTTCTCAGCTCTGTTGCATTTCACATATTAAAATGACTTCAGTGGGGGGTGAATTGTATCAGTTTATCCCACTTTTAAATTGTGTGCATTGCAGTGGTACGCAAAAGGAAATTGTTTGAGCATGGCTGCCATCATTCATTTCACACCAGACAAAGTGCATGGAGCTCATTGTGCCCACCCTGCAATCCCTGGATAAGGACATGTGTGTACAAACACATTTCTAAGAATTAGGTAATATTCAAATCTGTTCTCAGTCCCTGTGGTCCAGAAGGTGGCTGCCAGTTTGAATGTTAAATTATTTCCCTGCTCTGTGTTGCTTCTTTCCCTGTCTTCAGCCATCCTCGTATGTAGAAATTCAAATAAGTAACAAAATAAAAGAAAGGCAAGTGGAGACAAAAGTCAAATTTTCCCAAATGAAAGATCATGTTGCATGAATATGCATAGAGAGCTAAAAATAACATCAGGACTAATTCAGAAAGGGCAAGTCCTCATGCCAAGGGGAAACGGCAAGGGAAAAATGTAAATTAAACAAATATATAGGATTTTAGTATTTGTCTATTAATAGAGAAAAATATTAACTGCTTCTTTCCTGCTCCCAAAAAAATGCAGCATTCACTGAGTACCTTTCACCAAAGACAGTTGATTGTACAGTAAACATACATTGATTTGTTGTTTAGGATGCAGTGATGTCTTCTTGCCAGGTTGCGCAGTCTTTAGGACTGGGTCAGAAAAGGATGTGTCGAATGCCCCTGGACAATTGTGCAAATCTTTGTGAAACTGTTCTGGATTTCCTCAAAATCCCTCAGATATTTACAGCCCAATCCTAAATCTCGTCTCAAAATGGCTTAGAAAGGTGAGTGCCCCCCCCAACTCAGAGATATATTGGCATCAGGATCTTAGATTTAGGCTTAGTTTAAGAGCAGTTTTCTGAATTTCCTTTGAACTTCACTTTCAAAGAAGTCCAGTGACAATTTAGAAATGTGTGAAACACCCCTTTTATAGAAATCTTACTAGTCTTACTAAAAATACTTCCCTCATAATTCTTCAGATGTTCCATTTAAGAAACAATCCTATTCACTTCAATTTCACTTTTTTTTGTGGCAAACATGTGGTGGCATTTGTAGGATTCTTCCTACATATAACTCAGAGGCTGAGAAAATGTGGATTAGCACAGCTCTCTGTAGTAACAAAATGGAAAATATAAATTACCTGCCTACCATTTTTCTTCTCAGCTTGACCTTCTGTGTTATACCTCTGAGGATGCCAGCCACAGCTGCTGGCAAAATGTCAGGTCCTACAATGCCAAGACCACGGCCACACAGCCCAGAAAATCTACAAGAGCTAATGAACTCCGGCCATGAAAGCCTTCGACAACAAAATGGAAAATATTCGTTAACATGGATCTTTATATAAAATGTTGCTCCTCCCCCATAACATATCACTCTGCTTTTGACTTCAACATCTTAAGTCCTATTTATGATTTGTAATTTAAACCTTCTTTTACATCTACAGACACAATTTGAATAGGATTAAGTTAATCTCTGACTCAGAGAAATTGCTGGCACTACCATGGATAATAAGCAAATTCTGACTGGTTTGGGATTTAACATTAAATATGGGTGCAACACGGTTCTTTTAGTGTTTTTAAAGTTCCCCTAACAGTTGCAGTCATTGACTTTGCCCTGGCAGCTCCATTAATACAAATCTCGATCCTGTACATTTATCTCAAATAAGAGATGGTCTGAAGTTACATGGCGTAGTATTACTGCTGAGATTAAGCAAGTCTTATCCTGCAGACTGTCTGGATGGAAGTCTGTGTGAATCTGTGAGCTTTCCAGAGCTGCTTCAAACCACTGGATTGTGGCAAAATGGCACAGGCATATATTCTGTCAATTCTGTGCTGTCCCGTGCACCCAGCCTCACTAACTGAGACCAGCATCAGCCCTGGGTTATTTGTCTGAAGCCACTTGGTTGCATTCCTCCAAATCTTGAGAATTATGAAGCCTTAAATTGCTGTCGACAGAGCTTGTTGAACACACGAAGAACTCTAAAGAGAACACTCTGCACAATAATACATGAATTAAATTTGTTGGTACTCCAGGTTTTTGCAAGTTTTTGTATGTCATGTATAGATTGGTATTCACGTGAAAGACAGGTTTCATAACCATTGCTATGAACCCACCTTTCATTTGAAGTTGATAATCTGAGTTGATTGCAATTGTTATAGATCTGGTGAAAGGCACACAACCTGGAACTGAAACAAATTAGCTTCTTACTAAATACCCTCACAACAAAATAAAATAATCACCATAGTATTCTGGCTACAATGCTGGACTCAGATTTGGGGAAACCCAGATTCAAATACCCACTCTGCCATGGAGGCTTGCTGGGTGACTCCCTCTTAGCCTCATCTACCTCAGCTGGTTGTTAAGGTAAAATGGACGAGGGGAGAATGTTGTTGAAAACCATTTTGGGGCCCTATCAGAGAGAAAAGCTGGATGCTATCTAAATTAAAATTATTTGTCCGCTCTGTCACATCTGTGATAGAAGAATTTGGCTCCAAACTGTCCTCGGATCTATCTCTGATCTTAGCCTTGTAGGAAGAATTTGTGTCAGGCATGCATGACTTCCAGCCCAATGAACCAATGCCACCCTGCCATGTATTGTGGTCAGTCAGGTCCTTGACAAGCTCCCTGCTATGGCAACCCCGAAAAGGAAGCAAAAACAAGGTTTCAGTCAACGCCTGCTACATGTGGCTGAGTGGCTGAGGGAAACTTTTGGTTAGTGATTCCTAACTTGTGCAAACCTGTGCACTCTGTCCTTTCATGTCAATTTCTAAAAAGGATACAAGAAGCATATCTATGTCCAACAACAACAATCACTAACCATACCAGCTATATTTTCCCATACAAGTATGGTTTATATTTTCAAAATTTTCGTAGAGTGGTTTTTTTTAACAATAAGGTTTTATTACATGCTGTTTTTAGCATAGATTTTAATTAATGGTTAATTCAGTGGATTCTAAGACGTAGCCAAAGTGAGATAAATAGAAACGGACATTGACTGGGACAAGGTGGAGAGATTTAGGGACAGGGAGTCTGCTGGGACAGGGGAACAGAACAGATTTTTCTCTTGTTGGCAGCAGAGCCCAGGGCAAGGAGGGCAAGACTCGGCGCCATAGTGTGAGACAAGGGAGGGATTAGTCACTCTGGGAGTGGCTGCTTTTCTTCCCTGGGCAACTGTTCCCAGAAAATTATGCATCTCCTACCCAGACCCTGGTGCCAGTTTGGGAGGTGCCATGTTTAGTGTCTCACTTGCACAGTAGCAGTTCTCTGTCTTAATTTTTGGGACGGGAGCGGTCAAAAAACACGAGGGAACAATCTAGCACAACTTGTTACCCACCAAGCTGAATGCGCTTACTAGCCATGTATTGTCCACCACCCTGCTTTTTCAGCCTAGGGGGTTAGCCTGCATCTGCTAACATGCCACAGAGGCTTGTTTCGGACTCCCCTGTGGCTGTGCAGGTCCAAAATGCAGCACCTGTTGCTTCACATAGCCTCAGTGGTGGGAAGCAAGCCAGCCCTCCTCATTGGGTGGCATGGTCAGAGAACCAGCCCCAGCACAGAGAGCATAACGACTGTACTAGAGCCCATAGCAATACTGCCTACACCCATGTTACAGCATCCTAACAATATCCCTAAGGCCCCATACTGGAGTGGGAAGGAAGCACATGTGTCCATCTGCAGGCATCGATTCACATGTGTGAGGGTTAAAGCGTGTGTGGCCCCTTCTGGAGTATTTAGCTTCAAGAAGTTGGAGGGAGAGCTGAAACCTGAAAAGCCACATTGCACATTAGCAAAATGTTAAAAATGTACCCCCAGCATTTCTTCAAAAGGCAAAAGAGGAGAAAAAGGGAAAGAAATATAGTGATGATACACTGGAGACAGATATCAAGGGATGACTGACATGGTATACAGTGCATGTGATGGACATGTGCTTGGAGTTCCATGCTCCCAGGTATGCAGAGGCCCAATGTGGATTACAGTGGGAAGAAGGGGCTTAAGCCCTCTCTCCCCCTGCACTCCTCCTCACAATTTAAGATGGTCCCAAGAGCCACTACTTGCTATACTGGGGGGAAATATGTAATACATGTATGTAATACAGTACAATATGTAAGTTTCCACAAATGGGTCAAACAGAGGCTCCCTGGGATCATTTCAGGTTAGGAAAACTGTGCGAGAGGGGAAGGCTTAGCCCCCTCTATTTGTGCGCTGCAATCCCAATCCAAATTGGGCTCCTGTGCACCTGAGAACTGAGCATCAACATGGAACTCCAGGTGCACAATCACACATTCACCATGTCAGCTCTGTAACATGTGAATCAGCCTGCAGGAAACAACGATATTGTCCCTGATAAATTGGGATAGCTTGGGCATATTTGCAAGGTGAGTAGATACAGATGGTGACCAAGGTATAGAACTATTAAATGCTCCCAACAAAGTAACAAACTATTCAACAGCTACATCCCCCATAACTATTAAAAGTAAGTTTCACAGGGTTGCTATCTCCGTCTGCAGTAGAACAGTTAGATTAAAGTCCAGTAGCACCTTAGGGACCAACGTCTTGTGGATCTTTAAGGTGCCACTGGACTCAAATCTAACCATAAAAAGGAAAGGACTCGTACTGTTCTTTCCACCTCATCTGCCTATGTCTGTGCTTAAGAGTATCTTCCATTTCTTCCCACAATATGTTGATGAGGGCAAATGGTCTAGCGCTTCCAGTTTTTCTCGTTCAAGTAATACTTTTATAGGATGGAGCTGAGTCACAGCTTTCAAAAAAGAATGGTTCATCTAAAAGCTGGTGGATTTAGGTCTTTTTATTTAGAAAAAAAAAGTATGTCATACATATAAATTAATCATACCAATTAGACATGGTTATGCTCCCACCCATCAGAGCAAACCGTTGCTGGCGAATGTTTAAAGATGCGAGCAAGGGCCTTTCTCCTCCGCCTGAAGTTAATCTCTGCATTTGTTCACTGTTTCCCTAGGCACGTAACTAGGAGCTTAGTTGCGGGAAATGTGGTGTACTGTGCTGTCCTCTCCCACTCTCAGGGCTCTTCTAGTCTTAATGATGATCACCTTTTATACAAGAACAATCACGTGTTGCCTTTAGTGAACCTGAATACTGATTAACACAACATTAAAAGTTAGCTTCCAGGGTAGGGAATGTTCATCATTGAAGTTTAAAGCCTTTCCAGTCATTCAGTTGGGAGCAGTTGGGCCTGTTGAAAGGACTAGGGAGAAAGCTGAACTGAATGGCCCTTTGGCATTGTCAGTGAGTTCAGTTAGCTCTTGGGAAAATTTCCCAGTAAGTCAAAGGAGTTGCATCCTAGGCAAAAGAGCAGGGTCACAGAGTCACAGCATCAGGCCTTGTCCTAGAAAAGGTCAGTATATTGAATAGACCATATGAACTGCCCCCTCCCAGTTCCTTAATCATACTTACAAAGTATATGCATGTACATTTTTACTCACAGGGCCTGTTCATTCTGTAGAATGAATGTAGAGTGACTGTGGATAGGACTATGTATATTTCAAGATATATGTTTATTTAAAAGATTAGTATACCACCACTCCACCAAAGTGTTCAAGGTGTTTAATGATAAATCAACCAAGTATGATATAATCAGTAATAGAATACCACCCACGGACCTCTTCCCCAGCTGGTGAGCAGGTACCTTTCCCACTAACCACCCTCAAGGTAACTTCTGATGGAGCTTCTGAAGTACCCTCTCCCCTGTCTTGGTAAAATCCAGTTATGTCAAGGAATCACAAGATCAAACCCCATGGGTTCCCAGGGCAAGTGTACACAAGAACCAAGCTGTTGCTTATAAAATGATATTAAATTTATTCAAGAAATATTTAATAAAATAAAATAACTCAGAAACTATACAGAACAAAAAACAACAAAGCTAATTTCAACTACCTAACGCTGTCCAGAGCTGTGTTAAGTGGCACCAACCTTAGTTTTGATAGGAAGGCCTCAGATCAGCGTTTTCTATGTATCTAGCAATTGCAAGTCATAGCCTTGGCACATAGTCCATGAAAATCACAGCTAGCCACCTCACTTCAGGACCACCATTCAAATTATAATTTTTGGCCCACCCAGTCAGGCAATGATGACATCCAATCAAACCACGTCTCCAAGAGAAACCTCTAGATTATATCATCTCTCCCCTCCCATCACAGATCACAGGTTTCCATGAGAAGTTACGTAACCAGCCTCCATCTTTGGCCTTGGAGATGATAAGAGGCTTGCAGGCCAGAAGACCCATTAGCAACACCTGCAATTCAGCTCAGGCTCATCACTGATCATGTTAACCCCTTGGGGGAATGGTGGGGAAAGTGCTTTGCTTGCTTCACAAGTTATTAGCCTGGCCACCCTTAATACCTAGGAGGAGAACAGAGGTTTAGCATTAGCACAATAAGAGGAAAGTTGAATTGGTAGTGAGGGGAAAGTTAACTGGGGATCTTCAGATAGATCAAGGTGGCCAGCCATGTTAGTCTGAAGCTACAGAACAAAGTTAGAGTCCAATGGCACCTTTAAGACCAACAACGTTTTAATCGAGATGTGAGCTTTCATGTGCATGCACACTTTATCAGACAATGAAATGGAATTACATATCATAGTTGTATATATAGGTGGCTTGTTAAATTAGCATGCAGAATAGTGAGAATATATATTTTTAAACAGATCAAAAGATCCTCAGGTCCAACTTTATACAAATGTAACCCTCTTGAGAGACGGAGATATGGAGCCACATTAGATGATAAAAATAGTGATGATGATGATGAATAGATAGATAGACAGATAGTCACAGTAGAGAGAATGCCAGCTGTCAGACTACTTTGGACTTTAAAAGCTGTTATTTCTTCTAGAGGTTTCCTAAGCTTTTAGAGAACCCCTTAAACCCCACAGACCTGTTCACGCCCTCTAGTTTCCAAATAGCTGAATAGGCTGAAAGACTACATCTGAGAACCATAAACCAGTGTGTACCACTCAGGGTTGCCAACTATGGATTGGAAAATTCCTAGGGATTTGGGGGTGGAACCTGAGGTGGGGCAGTTTTTGGACAGGGGAAGGACGTCAGAAAGCCCACTCTCCTAAGCTATAATTTTCTCCAGTGGAGCTGATCTCTGTAGTCTGGAGATCTGGGTGGTCTCCAGGCCTCATCTGGATGTTAGCAACCCTATAGGCCACCATGCTGAATATCCCACCTCTACCTGAAATGACTGGTGACAGAGTAAGATCTCTAACATGCTATGATGACACCCTTTCCTTTTTTTATATAAACATTTTTATTGGTTTCATAGAAAGATACAGAAAAAATACTACAAAGAAAAGACAATAAAAGAAATAAAAAACAGAATAGAAAGTTCTAACAGAAAGGATACTATACTCATACCTTAATATTAGTTACAATGTAGCTATATACTCTAAGTCTTTTACGCTGTCTGTGATGTTATTGTTGGTATTCATGGTTTAAGTTCTCCAAGATAATTTTGCATCCAATTATAAAATCTCGCCCATTTCCTTTCAAAGTTTCCTTCTTGTTTTTCATGTAGTTGTAAAGTTAATTTGTTCATTTCTGCTGCATCTAACAGCCGAAAAATTAATTCTTCTTTTGTAGGGGTCTCTTCTTTTTCCCACTATTTTGCATATAAAATTCTAGCTGTATGATCATATATACATCTTGTATGTTAAAATTTTGCGGTACAATATTTAATAACAACAATTCTGGTATGAATGGTACACTTGTATAAAGTATTTTTGTACTATCTCATATATCCATATCCAATATTTTTAGCAACGTCACATGTCCACCACATATGGTAAAAAGAACCAGTTTTTTGTTTACATTTCCAACAAATGTTTGACATACTTGGATACCATTTAGCTAAGTTTTCAGATGTCATATGCCATATATAAAACACCCTTTTCCCTCGGAGGCAAAATTAACCCTCCATTTCTGTTTGCCTTTCTGACTGAGCAGCCCTAGTGGTCTGCTTTCTTCTTTCCTTAAGAACTTTGGCTATCCCACCCTGTGTCAGTATGATATTTTATTGCTGGCTCAGCCCAGGAACCTGAGGGAAGGATCAGGATCACGCTTTAACTTAAATCACTGAAAATGGCACTTGAGACATTTTGAAATTCAAAATTAACAAAATATTTTATTCAACATAGAGGGGAAAGATCAGCTGAAATCAGGGGTTGAAATTTCTGATGTAACTCAGTATAGATAACTTTGAGGTAAAACCAGTACACACACTGCCACAGGAGGTGGTGGCAGCTACAAGCATGGGCGGCTTCAAAAGGGAATTAGATAAACATATGGACCAGAGGTCCATTAGTGGCTATTAGCCACAAGGTAGGAACTCTCAGTCTGGGACAAGTGATGCACTGTATTCTTGGTGCTTGGGGGGGAGTGTTGGACTGGATGGGCCATTGTCCTGATCCAACATTGGCTTCTCTTATGTTCTTATGTTATGTTTAGTTCTTATGTTTCAGGCTAATGACAGTTTCTTAAGCTTTTCACAGTGACTTAAGTCTTTATGTTGAGAGGCTTTTGTTCCAGTGCTTTCCCTAACACTCCAGTACACTTTCTTTGAGTATTCTCTAACTCTTTTGGTTTCCAGAAGGCTGGTACGCTTTTTTCAGTACCCAAGTCCCTTCTCTTGAATCACCAGTACCCATCTTGAGTTTTTAACTAACTCTTAAGGTTTCTAAAGGCAGTTTCCAATCACACCAGACCAGGGATCTCTGCACTCTTCAGAGCCAACCCCTTGTTTGACTGGGTAAGGAAATTCTTGTCTCACTCTAGAAGATCTATCCCCTTTCCTTGGCCTGAATGGGAGTCTTCGCCTAACTTTCCAAACTTCTTTGCCATCTTTCCCCCAGTTCTTTGTCTGTGTAAAACTGCACTCGGATAAGGCTGAAATCAGACTCAACTCAGTCAAGGCAGAAAGCTGACTGACTCTCTTCTCAGCATGCAGCTCTCCCAAAACTGTCTCTGCTCAGCTGATGCTAACCAATCAGATTCCCTGGAGCAGCCTGTCACTCGAGGCTATCTGGTTCTGTGAAGAATTAAGCCTTCACAATCCTTTACCATTTTGTACAGCACTTTTAAGCTTTAAAAAGTGCAGCCTGTCACACATTCCTAAGGTAGCCACCTATCTTTTGTTGTTGTTGCTTTTGTAAACCCTCTCTGACCCAAACATTGATTAAATGCCTCTTTTTTTTTCTTCTGCTCCTCACCTCCCTTCTCCTTCCTAAGGTTCTGAGGCCCCTGTTTGGTGGTTGCTGGCTTTCTCTCCAGACCATCACGGTACAAAGACAATGGGCAAATATGAAAACAGGAATGGATTTGGTTCTGTCCATCACAAACATGCTTCCATGGGATAATGTGTTCTAAGGACCACAATACATTAATGACCTGCTTTCTATTGACTGACTAAACTGATGTGAGCGGTTGCAATAAACATCTTGATGCCCTATTTCTATTGCCTCATTAACATTTGAATGGCTTAGATGGTCACAATTTGACGATGAGATGACGATAATCCTCTGCAATCCTGGCTCATCTAGTTTTATGTAAAATAGTGGGAAGCTCATAAAACATCATGCCAACCAAGGCAAGTTTCTTCATTTTGTTATAAGTTTTCATATGAGAAGGCTCATGCAGGGAGCTACGATTAACTGGAGCAAGTTTCACTTCTTACAAACTTCTTCCCAAAGATTGCTTAGTATTGGATTTGGTATAGTTAGAAAAGGACTGTAATTTTAATTGAAGTTGAGATGCCCAGGCTTGTTTTAATTTTCTACCCAGTGTTACTGGGGATTCGAGTGATACTTGAAGATACTTCAAGAATAGTTTCTTTGTGTGCTTAGGCAAATGTTTTTATATGAATGCCAGCTTTAATCTCAGGAAAATGCACAAGGTCCTTGAAAACCTTTCTCATTGTAAATCCCATAGAAGAATAAAATAAATGATTCTTGCAATTCAAGGTGCCATAACATTGTCTTTTTGTTCTTACAACTTAGCAAGCAACAACTTCACTGAGGTCTGCTGATCCATATTCCTGTTATTGCAATTAATACTTGCTATATAAGTTACAGTGATGGATTAGGATCTGGGAAACCCAAGTCTGAATCCCCACTCTGCCATGTAAACTTGCTGGATGACCTTAGTTAAAGTCACTCTCTCACCTACCTCACAGGATTGTTTTTGTGAGAATAAAGTAGAGGGGAAGATGATATTGTAAGCAACTTTGGGTCATCATTGAGGAGAAAAGTGGGGTAATTATATACTTTATTTATAGCCTGCCTTTAGTGTTGCCTGGCAACCAGTAGGAGACTGGGAGTGGGGATATGGGAGGTAGCCAATGGCATGATGTCACTTCCAGGGAAAACTTGGAAATGACATCATGCCTTTCTAGGTATTGCTGCAAACTCTATGGTAAAACCATAGAATTTCTGGTGATACCTAGAGAGGCATGATGTCACTTCTGGGTTTTCACTGAACGTGATATCATGTTATTGGCCCAACTGCCATTTTTAAACTTTTTTCCCTGCTGCTGCTTAGGAGCTGGGGTATGTCCACCTCCACTGGGGGGCTGGAAACCCTACTTCTAACTGAAATTCAAGGCACATTACAGAATATAAAACAATGCAATCCAATACCATAAAACAGTCAATGAACTGTGCAGTAGGAGTAGGATTACAAAATTAGAAAACAATGCGAACAATAAACTTTCTAAGGCAAGGTATACTATAAACAAAGCAGGAAGTGGACTCAAAAGGTAGAAGACAATGCAATAAACGCAAGACATTACCTACAGTAATTCTTCCAGTAGTCTATCATCCTATTCCATTATAAAGGAGCCCACCTGGATTGTTCCATTCTATTACAGTTTTAATCTCTTTATAAAAATGAACAACTGTAGCATACCAAGACAAATGCAGGTGGTCAGCCATTTATTGTGGCTTGACAGGTTCTTGAAACCACCCACCCATTTCTGTAGTCATAAGAAGCATCCTGGGAAAGAGATTTCTGAAGTCCTTGCTATTCTTGAGCTTTGTGGCTAAGGCCATATGGACGTCTTGCCTGGCTTCTCTGCCTGGCCTGTTAGGTGAGAGAGCTGCTTAGGGTGGTCAGCCTCCAGGTGGGGTCCTGGAGATCTCCCAGAATTAAAACTAGTGATGAGAGATATCCATTCCCCTGGAGAACATGGCTTCTTTGGAGGGTGGCTTTATGGCCTTATACCCTGCTGTGGTCCCTCCTCTCCCCAAACTCCATCCTTCTCAGGTCCCACCACCAAATTCCCAGGAATTTCCCAACATAGTGTTGGCAACTCTGACCATACAGACAACAATGTATCACCTACCCTTGTAGGCAAACCTTTTCATAAGCTAATCATTGAAAATCTTCAGCCAACCAATTTGTCTGAGGGGCCAGAATGAGATCATGAACAGGACCCACCCTTATTTATTTACTCCCTTTATACCATGCCTTACTCCCCAATGGGAACATAAAGTGGCTTACATCATTATTCTGTCCTCCATTTTATCCTCACAACTAACCTGTGAGACAAGTTAGGTTGACAGTGACAATGACTGGCCCCTGGTCACCCAGCAGGCTTCCATGGAAGACCAGGGATTCAAACTGGGATCTCCCAGTTCCTAGACCAGTACTCTACGCACTGTGCCACAATGGCTCTCATCTTCTGTATATGCTCAGTTCGTATGTAACCAGACTCTCCAGCTTGATCGGGTTTTGCAGCTTTCCAGGCAAGCACGCAGACCATATGCATATACAGTTTCAACCTAAATAGGATCTCTTTGCACAGACTCACATAAGGAAGGGAAGGGTCTGTTGTTATTATTCCACTGCTTCTCTCTCCATACACCAGTATTGGGTTGTGTGAGGAGAGCTTGTCGGTCTGCTGAGAGGAGAATGTTTTCATTCACTAGCTTCTCTTAGTTTTGAATCAGATGTAAAAGATTATTATTAACACTTAGGATGTGGTAGTGAGAGTTTGGTAGGGATGACCAAATTACCCCAGTGTTACCTCTCTCCCTCTAGATAGCTTGTCTGCCAAAGTGAAGGATGATTTGACCATAGACAAGGATGAGCTCTACCAGTGGTATTCAATGGGTTGGGATCTCAGGTGGGTTGCCAAGCTTTTTTACTGCCTTTTGGAAGGGTGTACTTTGTAGAGAACAAGGACCTCATGCTTCCCACATCTTTTGTGTGCATGCTGAGAAGAGCAGCAGGACAGCAAGGTGAGGGCAATTCCTCCATGTCTCTGACATTTGGTTTGTTTATTTCTTGCTATGGTACAATGCTTGGTGCTTGATTTGTCCTTCCTGCCTCCAGCTCTTTTGGTCTGCTGTCCATGGTCTTGGTCTTGATATTGGCATGTTCATAATTCTCCCCCCTTCACGTTCTGCTATTGGCTTACTAAACAGTCTCAGCTCAGGCATATTGTGGTAAGTTGTCACTTGGTAAATGGTTGTCTGTATTTACCCTACAAAATATCTCTTTCCGGAGATATGTTGATAGGAACAGAGCACTGTGGATTAGTCCTGATTTTTTGTTAATACATGAAAACTTAGTCTTCCTCCTCTAGGACAAACAGTCCTTGGTATAAAAGATATAGTACTGATATCTGGTCTTCTAAAACCCTCTGCTTGTTACAGATTTGAAACTGGTCCCAGAGCCTTATCTTTAAAAGTGGAGAATAGGGTTCTTCTTAACGGCTTGTGACTTGGTAAGGATGTCTCACTTTCTTTGTGGATATGTAAAAGTAACGTTTTTAGATTTTATAATTTATTGCATTTATAGCCCTCCCTATGCCATGATGGGCTCTCAACAAAGATAAAACAGTAAATATACAATTAAAACCAATTAAATAAAGACCAGATGGCAGCAGCAATTAACATCAGTCCAGAGCAGTTTAATACACTTCTTGTTAGATGTTGGTAGGATAGTAGGCATCTATGGGCAGGGGAGGCCAAGATAATAAAAATAATCCACTCCCTCAACCAAAGGCCTGGTGAAACAGCTCCACTTTACAGGCCCTACAGAATTGTGGCAAGTTCCGCAGGGCCCTGATCTCAATTGGGAGCGTATTCCACCATGCAGGGGCCAAGGCAGAAAAGGCCCTGGCCCTGGCTGAGGCTAAGCAGATGTCCTTTGGGCCAGGGACTACCAGAAGGTGTTATTCAGTGGAGCGCAAGGGTTTCTGGGACATATAAGGGGAGAGATGGTCCCAAAGGTATGCTGGTCCCAGGCTGCATAGGGCTTTAAAGGTCAGCACCATAACCTTGAAACAAATCTGGTACTTGACTGGTATCCAGTGCATTTGGTGTAGCACTGGCTGAATGCATGTCCACACAGGCGATGCCGTCAGCAAGTGTACCACTGCATTCTGCACCAGCTGGAGTTTCTGGGTCAAGTTCAAGGGCAGCCCCACATAGAGCAAATTACAGTAATCCAGCCTGGAAGTGACCATTGCATTGATCACTGTAGCTAAGTCCTGGGAGGGAACAAGTTGACTGACTTGCTGCAGATTATAAAAGGCAGACCTGGCAACAGGGGCGACCTGGGCCTCCATTGAAAGTGAGGCATCCAGGATCATCCCAAAACTCCTCATTCTTGGCACTGGCACCAAAGGGGGTTTGGGACTGGGGTCTGAATTCCCAATCCCAAACCCCCACAACTCAGATACAGGTCCTCCATCTTTGTTGTATTTAATCTCAACCTGCTCTGCTGTAACCAATCAGCCACAGCTTCTAATGCCCTGTCTAAATTATCTGGGGCGGAAACCGGCCGGCAATCCATCAACAGATAGAGCTGGGTGTTGTCAGCATACTGGTGACAGCTCAGCCCAAATCCCGGACCAATTGGGTGAGGGCGCATATGTAGATGTCAAACAACACCAGAGAGAGAATCGCCCCTGTGGCACTCCACATTCCAGTGGGTATCACGGAGGCACTCTCTCCCCGAGTGCCACCCTCTGTCCCTGACCATGGACACGAATAAAGGGAGCTCACATAATATTTGATTTAATGAAAACCTCCATCAAACTTGGAAACAGTTGGTTTCTGCATGGATAGAATGGTTTTTATAAAATCAACTCCTCTAGTAGCCACTTTAAAAGAACACCTATTAAATGGGTTTAAATATTTACTCTGGACTGGATTGTTGCCCAAACCAGAAAAGACAAGGGGGAAAAAAGGATGTACATTTTGAGTTGAATCCTTCCTCACCAAACTTTGGGAGTTCTTTGAGAGTATGAATAACTACATGGATAAGGATTATCTGGTAGGCATTACATACTCGGACCTCTGAAAACTTTGAACAAAGGCCCTCTTAAATAATCTTAGCATTAATGGGATAAGAGGACCAATCCTCTTGTTGATGAGTAACTCATTAACTGACAGAAAGCAGAGGGTAGGAATGTATGTATTTCTCACAAAGAAGTAAATAGTGGGATTCCCTCAGGGATCTGTATTAGAATCAATGCAATTCAGTTGGGAGGGGGAGCAGTGAAGTGGCCAATTTTGTACCTGACACCAAATTATTCAGGACAATAAAAGCCAAAAGAGATTGTGACAGGAATCTTTCCAAACTGGGTGAGTGGGCATCAATGGCAACTGAGGTTCATTGTAAGCAAGTGTAAAATGATGCAATGCAGGTGGAATATCCAATCGATGAGGTCTGAACAGGTGATAAATGGAGAGGTGAACTACTCAGTGGGGTCTTGTGAGTTAGGACTTGGGCCAACTGGATGCATTCCACATCCCTAGGGAGAATGGAGGTACCTACGGTACCAATTCTGCCAGAAGTACCATCACTGGTTACTAGAATTGGTGCCTGTAGGAGACCTCCATATTTAGAAATGTTTTGCTGCTGAATACCAGCTTCCGGGGGGGGGGGGCACCAGCCCAGGGAAGCTTTGGCTTTTGCACCCCTGCTTATGGATCCTGTGTGAGACGAGGTGCTGAACCAGTGGGACTTTTCTTGCATCCATACTTAGCAGGAAGTGCTCATGGAAGCAGATCTTCCCTGCCTTTCCCTTCCCACTGCCTTTTCTCTTTTCTATGCAGAATACCCATCAGTAGTTCTTGCTATCCAGGTCTTGTGTAAAATTCCATTTTTTCTTTTGTATGCAAGTTTGTTTTACTTATTAATTTTTTAAAACCCTTCAGTGGCTCTGCAGTTTTTTTGCTGAGCAACCTTGTTCAGAAGAATCTATTTAGCAATTTTTTTTATAGTAGTGAAAAGCAGCCAGGCATAATCTGAACTAGAGTTTTTCCAGTCCTGCTTTCTACTATAGTTTTTCACAGTCCCTGAAAAATAAATCACTTCTGAAGATCAGGAACTTTATGGAACATGCTATTTTGAATAGTTGAACTATCCATTTTGTTGTCGAGTCTGACTCTTTGCACCCCATGGACCACATCACACCAGGCCCTCCTGTCTTCTGCTGTGCTCTGGAATTGGCTAAATTTTATGTTTGTTGCATCGATAACAATCTCATCCTTTGCCGTCCCCGTCTTCTTTGACCTTCAATCTTTCCCAGCATCAGGGTCTTCTCCAGTGAGTGTTCCCTTCTCATTTGGTGACCAAAGTATTTGAGCTTCAGCTTCAGTATCTGGCCTTCCAGGGAACAGTCAGGGTTGATCTCTTTTAGGATTGACTGATTTGATCTCCTTGCAATCCAAGGGACTCTTAAGAGTCTTCTCCAGCACCATAATTCGAAAGCTTCTATTCTTTGGCGCTCAGCCTTCCTTATGGTTCAAGTCTCGCAGCCATACATTACTACTGGGAATACCATTGCTTTG
>NW_015164226.1:445404-474106 GCF_001447785.1 Gekko japonicus
GGGGACCAGCCCAGGGAAGCTTTGGCTTTTGCACCCCTGCTTATGGATCCTGTGTGAGACGAGGTGCTGGCCTAGATGGACCAGTTATCTGAACCAGTGCGACTTTTCTTGCATCCATACTTAGCAGGAAGTGCTCATGGAAGCAGATCTTCCCTGCCTTTCCCTTCCCACTGCCTTTTTTCTTTTCTGTGCAAGGTCTTGTGTAAAATTCCGTTTTTTCTTTTGTATGCAAGTTTGTTTTACTTATTAATTTTTTAAAACCCTTCAGTGGCTCTGCAGTTTTTTTGCTGAGCAACCTTGTTCAGAAGAATCTATTTAGCAATTTTTTTTATAGTAGTGAAAAGCAGCCAGGCATAATCTGAACTAGAGTTTTTCCAGTCCTGCTTTCTACTATAGTTTTTCACAGTCCCTGAAAAATAAATCACTTCTGAAGATCAGGAACTTTATGGAACATGCTATTTTGAATAGTTGAACTATCCATTTTGTTGTCGAGTCTGACTCTTTGCACCCCATGGACCACATCACACCAGGCCCTCCTGTCTTCTGCTGTGCTCTGGAATTGGCTAAATTTTATGTTTGTTGCATCGATAACAATCTCATCCTTTGCCGTCCCCGTCTTCTTTGACCTTCAATCTTTCCCAGCATCAGGGTCTTCTCCAGTGAGTGTTCCCTTCTCATTTGGTGACCAAAGTATTTGAGCTTCAGCTTCAGTATTTGGCCTTCCAGGGAACAGTCAGGGTTGATCTCTTTTAGGATTGACTGATTTGATCTCCTTGCAATCCAAGGGACTCTTAAGAGTCTTCTCCAGCACCATAATTCGAAAGCTTCTATTCTTTGGCGCTCAGCCTTCCTTATGGTTCAAGTCTCGCAGCCATACATTACTACTGGGAATACCATTGCTTTGACCATACCGGCTTTTGTTGGCAGGGTGATGTCTCTACTTTTTATTATGCTGTCTAGGTTTGCCATCGCTTTCCTCCCCAGGAGCAGGTGTCTTTTAATTTCATGGCTGCAGTCACCATCTGCAGTGATCTTGGATCCCAGGAACATGAAGTCTGTCACTGCTTCCATGACTTCCCCTTCTATTTGCCAACGAGTGATGGGGCCGGATGCCATGATCTTAGTTTTTTTGATGTTGAGTTTCAAGCCAACCTTTTGCTCTCTCCTCTTTCATACTAAGCAAGAGGCTCTTTATGTCCTCTTCACTTTCTGCCATTAGGGTGATATTGTCTGCACATCTGAGGATGTTTTTCCTGGCAATCTTTATTCCGACTTGTGATTCATCGAGGCTGACATTTTGCATGATGTATTCTGCATATAAATTAAATAAGCAGGGTGACGATATACATCCTTGTCGTACTCCTTTTCCTATGCTAAACCAGTCAGTTGTTCCACATCCGGTTCCAACTGTCACTTCCTGATCCTTATACAGGTTTCTCAGGAGACATGTGAGGTGGTCTGGTACTCCCATCTCTTTAAGGACTTGCCACAGTTTGTTGTGATCCACATGATCAAAGGCTTTAGCATAGTCAATGAAGCAGAAGAAGATGTTTTTCTGATACTCCCTTGCTTTCTCCATAATCCAGCGAATGTTGGCAATTTGATCTCTCGTTCCTCCACCTCTTCGAAACCCAGCTTGTACTTATGACAGTTCTCTATCCACATACTGCTGAAACCTAGCTTGAAGGATCTTGAGCATGACCTCGCTGGCATGCCCTTCTTTGGGACTGGAATGTAAACTGACCTTTCCAATCCTGTGGCCACTGTTGCATTTTCCAAATTTGCTGACATATGGAGTGCAGCACTTTAAGAGCATCCATAAACTATCCATAAACATTCCATAACACTCATCCCTTGAGCAAGTGGCTGATTTTAATCAAGAGACTACATAGTTCACATAGTCAATTTCTTCAATCATTTCAAAGACTATAGACTATTTTTGCCTTGAACTCTTTTGTTGAGTTAATTCAGTTAAAGGGCAGGTATGTGTCAATTGCCAATGTTGGCCACTATTGTCCTGCAAATCTGCATTTCTCTGAAACTGCAATAAGTGTCCTAAAATGATGCCTAAACCTGTAAAAGACTTTGCAAATAGCTATCCGGTGGTCTTTAGGACATAAAGGGCCTTGGAGAGCTAACCATTTATATTCTGGGGAAAGACTGGCTCAGAAATCAGCATGCTCTCTCTCATTAGCTCTGGCTAGAAAAGAAAGAGGTAGTGCTGTTCAGCCATTACGTGCACATTACATCCTGAAGGAGAAAGATCAGGTGTCTCTCTTTTATGGCTGCATGACAAAAAAAGTACAGACAGGCTCGTTTTATGTAGCAAAGCCTTTTGTGCGAACTCTGTGTGAGCAATTGTGCAAGCTTAGTTTTGAGAGAGAAACTTGATAGTGCCCTGAGATTCAATGGAAAACACAGTGCTACTGTAGCTCAGCACCATAATTAAATGAGTCTCAACTCAAGAGGTGAGTAAGATGGCCTCTGAGCAATTCCCAACCTGGTATTTTTGGAGATATTTATGGTACCCAAAGTAGGGATGGGTACGTGAATCATAATTCAGGCCATGCCTATCCTACAGATTCAAACTTGTTTCAAACTGGGTTAAAATGTGCATGTTGCCAAGAGTTGGAGAATGATATTCCCCCCCTCCCCGGAGACTTGAATGTGGTGTGAAAGAACAATTGTTGTCCATGGCGTGCCTGCTGATTCCTTTCTATTCGAGCATTGTCATTGATCAAAGAAATGATGCCACTTTTGTTGCAGTGCTTCAAACCAGCTTAAATGGAGATAATGCATAGTGGAGCAAAAGGAATCACTGTGGATTTCACAATAGTATTACCCTCAGCTCGCTGAAAAACTATCAACTGTCTGTCATGGCCCTGAAACAGATTTCAGACCAGGGTGCTGCAGATCATGGAATCGTATATGTACAATGGTTTGTTGAAAACTGTAGCAACAAAAGAAAGTAGAAAAAAAAAACAAATGTGAGAATTTTAAGAGAGATGGAGGCTATAAAATTACTCTGAAGCACATGGAAAGAGCCATTTAGGTATGCCTAAGGGTCTGGGCATGCCATGACATCTTCTCAACAGCAGACCCTTATGCCAGAAACTATTTCTGAAAGTCCCATCTGTTTCAAAAAGTATTGTCCTGCAGCATGTAAAGCTACTTTTTGAGAAATACAAGCCGAGTGCCCCCCCTTGGGCAAGGAAAAGTTAGCTGGGTGGTTCCTCGGATTCTGGCCACTCAGTAGCCTTTTTCAAGTGTTACAGTTGGCATGTCTCTGTGAACCTCCTGATATATATGGTTGCCTTCCATCTGAATTGGGCACTGCACGATTCAGTAGAAATGGCAACCATGCATATTGAGATGAACATGGGTAGTGAACACCTATAGTACACCCAGCTGGATACCACCAAGCATAACATTTGAAAAGAATAGGATATATTTGGTTTCTTTCTTGCCTTGAACAAGGGAATCAGCTGATTAATACTGTTCACCACAGAAATTTGTTTATTTGTAGCCTGCTTTTCTTGGTGATGCCAAAGGAAGATTACCTTGAAAGTTAGATAATCCCCCTCCCCAAAAGCTATACTCAATTTTTTTTTAATTGCTGAATATATCTGTAACCTGTGTACAAATTTAAGGCAACCTCTTATTTTTCTTGACAGCACTCTTCCTTTCAGGTATATAGGTATTAAATTATATCGCAAATATAATAATGGCTGCTGTTATATTTCACCTATTAAATTCTGTTAAGTGTGGAATACTGCTACAAAAATCTTTAAATACCATTCTAGAATATTCAGTGAATATTCAGAACATATTTGTATATCCAAACATATTTAGTTCTGACCGACCTTATATTGTACTTGCAAAGGCTACTTATAGTTAAAAATACTTTATTTTATTTTTACCCTGTCCTTCATCCAAGGAGCACTGGGGTGACATACATGGCTCCATCCCTCCATTTTATCCTATGAAGGAGGTTTGGCCCATTGGCTAGGCAAATCTGGCCCAAGGTCACCCAGTGAGCTTCAGGACAAAGGGGGGATTTGAGCCTATGGATTCCCAGCCACAGTCTAACACCCTCTTCCCCCCCCACACACACACACCAGCTCTCTGTCAATACAAATGAAAGATGCAAGCTAAGTAATCAGCCTGAAAGTATGCAATATAACATGTGCATGGCCAGAATTGATTTTGGGAATGTATGCAGAAGACCACTGATTCTGCATCTGTACTAATGAAACCAACTGTTGCTATAAATTGGAACTACAGATACCTATCTGGAGCTATGCAAATTCACTTTTGAACATATACAGAGCGGTGTGCTTCTGAAACCACTAAAAGCAGGTTGCAGGTTGCTCAAACTTACTTAAACGGGTTGCTTAAACTTACTTAAGCCTGCATAATATACGACTTGGTTGAGAACAAGGAATAAAAGGGTCAGCCCGTGTTGTCACATATAGGAATCTGTTCCCATTTGGCTCCAGCATAAATGACTGATTTCAATTGCTTAACAAATTATTTTACTAATTTATTGTGTGATTTAAATATAAAAAAGGCTTTCTAAAATGTTGAAATATGCCTTTTGTATACAAAGTCTTTATGTACATCACATTCATATCTCCTGGCTTTTGCAAACGATGCAAAACTGAATTATTCAAGAGGGCTTTTCCTCGCAGGTAATAAGGGTCACGCTGTACAAAATGGTTCTCAAACTTACTTGGATAAACAGTCAGGGGCTGTGGTCTATACTGCTGTGTTTGGCTTATTGTAAGTAGGATCCTATTATGTAATTTTTGTACTGCTTAATGTGTCATGTTAATATTTATGCTATGCTTCAGTTCTTTCTGCTTGGTTCCAGACTTCTAAAATCCTAATGCATTGGTTATTCAGTCTCCTATTTGGTTGATTGTACTGACTCACTATGTGTAATACGCCTTGAGTCCCTGTGAGAAAGGTGGACTATAAATAAATAAATGTTATATGCCTTTCTGGCCATGATAATCTTCAGTGGGGCTCTGAAAAGTCACACATCTTTACAAGCAACATCCAGAATCCTCTGGTTATAAATCTATTTTTTCCAGAGTTTTAATCTACAACTGGAAACAACTAACTGTTCAAACACATGTCTTTATATCATCCTGGAAATCTTAATTTATGATAAATTAAATATATTGCATGAAATTATATTGGCTATGGGCAAGGTCCTACCAAAGTTAAATATTTGTAATATCCTATTGATTTCATTGTGTAAGCAGAAATCCAAAGTTCAGTTTCGCTGGATCATGCTTAATGCATACGTTATAAGATAACAACCAGAAAGTCTTTGAGATATAGAAACTGTATTTGATTTTTTTTTAAAATTATACATTTACCAGGGATTTTGGATATGTGAAACAATATTTTTTGAATAACCTTACCATGATCTGAAGACAGAGCCAGCTGACTCAATAAACCAACAAAACTCTGAATGCTCTTTTAAAGATACTTGATTTCTTGAAAATATAAGTCTCTGGTCAAAATAAGTTTGGAAACTGTACATTAATTTATATACGTTAAAATATTTTAAATGCATATATGAATGTTGGGTTTGGAAACAAAATTTTGTAGTGTTTTTAAGATTTGGAAAAACACATTAAATGGAGACGTTTGTATTGCAAAAACAGTGTATGCTACCAGATCGTTTAAGGTAGTCTGGCTCTTACTTGTCACCTTGTAAATCCAGTATTACTATTGCAATGTTACTCTATACTAATACTCTATTGTGATCTTACTATACATATAAACTACTGTTTAATAAAGTAACTCGGAATATGGTAAAGCCCTTTCTACTTTTTGGTTTCTTTTAACATTTGGCATTATTTAGATACCAATCCTTAAACAGTTTTACTCAGAATCCTACTCAGGTTTAATCAGTGGTGCTTACTCCCAGGAAATTGCTCTTTAGATTACACTGCTAGACATTTAGTGATCCTGATATTGTCCTTAGTACAGATCTAGTGTTGGTAAATAAAGAATCTAAAATGTGAAGATAAGTAGGTAAGATATGGGACCGGTGAGTGTACAGAGAGAAGTGATTTTCTTATCACAGTGTAAATGTTACAGCATGACCCAGCCAAACTTTAAAAGTCCTATGGATGCCCTGTGCTTAACTCATTGAAACCAATGAGACTGAAATGTGTTAACTTTAGCTCAGTCACTCCTTCAGTCTCAACTGATTCTATTTTCAGATAAGAAATACTGAGTACATCTTCTTTAGGATCAAAAAGGCAAAATGTGATTTTAACTGGCCTCCTTAAAAATAGTGATTATGCTTTTGGAGCTGGAAAACTTGGATATCGGAAAATAAAATCTTTTGCACTACTATGCTGAATGCCCTGTCCTTCCAATCTTGGAAGCTAAGCAGGGTCAGTCCTGGCAAGTATTTGGATGGGAGACCTCCAAGGAACACCAGGGGGTCAGGCAGGCAATAGCAAACCACTTCTGAACATCTCTGGCCTTGAAACCCCTACGGGACATATAATATAACAGACGATAATGTATAGTTTAAGAACAGCAACTAGGACCCCTCATTTTGTGCCCATTATGATTCATAGCACTGATTCTGGGGCAGATTAATTTTATCTAGTGGTGGTAACTGATTATAATACAGGCAAATTGAGTAGCTAAACCTTTGGGGTGTTTTCACAGATGACAATCAGAACAGTGTTCAGGAGCTCTCTCACTAGTGCTGAACATTGTTAATGAAGATAGAAACCTGAAATTGAAAGTACATCTAACCAGTATAGATAGAGTATTGCATTTACATAGGAGAAGCAGGAAAGGCAGAAGAACTACATGATCCTCACCTATATAAATGCAGTCTCATGGACTCTCTAATGAATGACACATGCATTTAAACACATCATAGCCTCCATCATTTCACACATGCAATAGGAATACTGCTCTCAGATCAGGGATCACTCCCTGTCAGGCAAAATGCCCATGCAAAGAACATTAACACACATTATGGAAAGCTTTTCTCTGGTGCACTCTGCTGATTTAGTAAACTTACAATAACAGCTGCTTTTTTTTTTAAGGAAAAAAGTGTTTAATTTCATAGTGGATCTGATTGTATTTATCATAGAGGATTTGCAATTCAAATATATTCATAATTATTTACTATCTGGATAAGGATGGGGGGATGTTAATTCTGTTACTTAGAATCAAAAGAAATGCAACAGTTTCCCTTCCATGTTACAACCAATGTGCAAAAAGGTACCTGTCCATGGAACAGGTCTCACTGTGTTAAACATCCTAGTCATACATGACAGCATATGCCCTAAAAAGTTCACTTCTGTGCTAGGACAATAAAATATCTGCCAAACAGACTGAACAAAAGAGGTCAACAGTGTGCCAACAAAACATGACCTGCATTAATATCTATACTACCTCTGAATAATTGTTCTGAATTTTCCCCAAACAAATATATACCCTAAAATATACACCAAAACAAAATACACATGCACGCACACACAAATGAGTATTTAAAAAGCATTGGAAACCATGCCCTTACCTTGTTGCTGCCTAAGATACTTATCTTTCTACTCTATTTACTAAAAGTGGCTTTTCTTAATTTCCGTGCATGCATACTATGCCTTAACATCTCTCTCCTCTATTGCCTAGATATAAAACAATCAAGAAGGATGCAGTTCAGGTGACTTGAGTGAATTTGAAATGTAAGAAACCAGATCCTCCCAAAGAAAAATTTTCTGGCTTTTCTCTGAAAGACACACAATTCTTACTCAGCTGAAGTCATTGTCTTAACACCCATCATCAGAAGTTGATTTAGGATTACCTTTCTTACTAATCTCATTTTATAGCTATTCTAAACTAATTGATGAGGAGTCTATAAAGGGCAAGGGGAAACCCTAAGCCTAGGAAAATCCATTTACTTTCCCCTTTCCCCTCCCCAAATTTCCTTTATTATAAATTACTACGTAGGAAGAGCACAATGCGAAATATCGCCTGAAAGTGACTCATATCCTGGGTTGGCCGGGCACACCTTGCCGTTGTGTTCTTTACACCCACAACTAAATACATCCCTATTAACAATGTCAAATCCTCTGACAAGTTCCAGGTGCTTTAGATCTGGGGGGAAATGAAGGTAATGTGTATACAGGTCACCTTTTCTGGAAAATATTTGGACATTTTCACCTAGTTCACTTCCTTTTTCAAATTACATAGAGAACGTTCTTCCCTCAGTTAATTTTGTGATAGAGATTGTGTTGTTTTTTTAAAAAATAATATGTTGGCGCTTCATAAGGACTTTTTCACATGGTCTCTTTGTAATGTTGATATCTCATGAAAGCTGCATGCTGGAAGTCAGCATTGAGGTTTACACCAAAGACTGTCTTTTGCAGGGGTCATTTCATAGAAAAAGAGGTGCAGGAGCTCATTAGCATAACTCATTAGCATAACTTATTTGCATATGCCACACCCCCTGACATCACCGGAAGTGTGTCAGAAGGCAACCCCCACCACTCAGGCGCCACTGGACTCTTTTGGATTGCTAGCTATTGGGGGGGGGGGGATGTGCAGATCTGTCCTCGCAGAGGAGGGAGAGCTTGTATCTGAATAAAACTTGGTCTTAAAGGTGCCACTGGACTGTTTTGGGCCGGGGGGCCGGGGGTGGCTCTGCAACTTACCTGACTGTTTCTTGCTCTGACTGAGGGCTGCTGGGAGCACGGGGTGGGGCTTGTTGCATGTGCTCGCCCCCTGGGCTCTTTACTGCCGGAGCTCCGCTCCTGTGGGCTCCTGCAGGAAATGACCCCTGGTCTTTTTAATATTTAATTTGAAGTACATAGGGATCAAGGCAGTTCATATACATGTATGGATGCTACCTTTATCTGGGCAAGATAAGACATTCCCCATACAACTGATTTTGCTGCCTTATCCCTTACACAGAGTATCACCTTTGATATTCATGTCATACTGTCCTATTTAATGGCCTTATGATGCTAAATAGATCTGTACAGCATCTTCTGGTGAATTGGATGCCTTATTGACCATCTAGCCAGCACTGATGCAGGAAGGCACAGATTTCCCCATCATCCCATTTCTAAATTATACCCACTAAAACTTAAGCATGTGATTCATGCCCAAGGCTTCTTTGATGAAAACTGTACAGAGGGAATGGAACCTAAATAAATGGCAGGAATAAAGTACAGAAGATGACAGTTTGAAAAAAAGAAAAACTAGGGCTGGTAAGGATTCTACAACGGTTAGGGTGCCGGTTCCAACCGGTGTACTTACGGGCATTCACACGGCGAACATCTGCCTCCCGTCCCTAACCGTTGTAAATCCCTTTAAACCATTGCACTCTGCCACTAGGTCCCAAGTGGTGGTAAACTGAGTGCAACGGTTGAAAACGGTGCACCCCGGCGTCTGATCGCTCTCCAAACGTTGTACAGCCACTTCCGTCGGAAGCCTGAGGCTTCCGGCTTTCCCCCGCCATTTTTTTAAAAAAATAAGCGATATGCGCTCGGGCGAAGATTCGCCCCGAGCGTTTGTTAAGAAAAAAAAAAGCCCTTACTTTAACTTCCCGGAGCAGTCCGGGACTACAGGGAGGCCAGGTTGGGCTTTAAACTTTAAAGGTAAGTCCTTACCTTTAAAGTTTAAATGTAATTGGGGGGGGTGAGCATGCGCAAAAATCGCCATTCTCTGAATGGCTGCCTATGCGCATGCTCAAACTGTCCTTAAAAAAAACAAAAAACGCCGACACCCGCAGCGTGTCAGCGGGCGTCCACCGGAAGGATCCGCAAAATGGAGGGTAAGTGTGATCGCGTTTCTGCCGGCATAAACTGCACTGGTTCCAACCGGTGCAGTTTATGCCGGCAGAAACGCCACGTCTGAACGCACCCTATTTGTCACATTCTGTCTTGATCTTCCTTCCTAAAGTTCTCCAGGCAGTATACTTGAGGTTATCATTTTTATCCACCCAAGGACTCTTGGCCAATAAAGTACACTGAGAGTTCTGTTCATCCGAATGCTAGAAGGAACTCAAGATTGCACCTGGGGGCCCTACATATTCATTGAAACTGCCTGCAGATTCTGTTCAAAAGTACCATGCAGGGCCATCTTAACTCCCTTCCCTTCAAATGCTGATTGTATACATCATGCCACATGAACAATGATAAGGCTATAGAGCATTATAGCTGAGTAGCGTTTTGAATCCAGGTCTGGTCCCTAGTTTACCACTGCCCATTACGCCATGCCAACTCTCTGGTATCCAACAAGATTATAATACCTACTACACTGCTGCCAAATATAGTTATATAGGTGTATCTTTGATGGTGTGGGGAGAGGACACCTTGCAGAAAAACAGGGCTTTGAGAAGACAAGTAGACAGTTTGACAGGTGAAGGGAAGGCATGGTGGGATTGGGAAAAACAAAATGATGTGGTGACAGAAGAAAATGACAAAGATGAGGAGTGACACAGCTATAGCAAAGATACACCTTTCTAACTCCACTGAAGTCACTGGGTTTAATGTATCTCTGCACAGGACTGCAAGCCTCTTACAATTTGTCCCAAAGAATCAACAGTAGCATGAACAGCTGGTGATTTCTACCAAATGTCTGCCAAGTACAGGAATTTTAGCCTTGATCTCTCCTCAGGTTCAATCTTTATTTCTATGCTGCTATTCTGAGCTGTAGCTGGTCAGTTCATACCAAATCTATAAAAAGATGGTGTGGTCATGATGATCAGAAATGGCAGTACAAGCTTCAGTCTAGACTGCCAAAACAATCTGCGGCTGAAGAAAATTGCATAAATATAAGATCTCAGCTGGTAATCATTCCCTTTACCCCTTTCTTTGGGCAGAAAAGAGTTTCAAGATGGCAATTTTGGTCAAGTTATACTATCTTATAATAACAACAACTCAAGCACTGTGGGATTTAATGTTATAGTTAGTAATATAATGTTATGATCACCTTATGTTACATAAACATGAAAGGTACGTCATGTTCAGCTCATTTCATGTCTGTTTCTTGGCTTTTTAAGAAATGGTTGTTCCTCTAAAATGTTTTTATGGGTTGCGTAAGCAAACCAGCAAGGAAAATCTACTTATGTAAACCAGTGTCCCACTCAGAAGAAAAAGGTATATTCCATACACACAAAGTACCACAAAGCTAAGCATTTTGCCCATTAGTTGTACTGTTATACCTCATTAAGCACTTGATTCATTGGTTTGCAAAAACAAATAGATTCTCATACTTCCAGAGTATTCATTCATAAAAAGCAATATATCATCCTCCTGTCTGAATTTCCAGAGGTCCTTTTTTTCAAGTGTCTGCTTTATTTGCGCAGAAAGATGCAAATAGTTTGTTCTACAAGGCTGGTGAGAGATATTGCAATACACCTCTGGAGACAGCTCCTGTCCTAAACCAGTTAACTTCTTATTGACCAAGCTGTCTTTCAAAAGCCCTATTCTGTAACCTTTGCTCCCTTAGGGCTCAACTAGACAATACCATGACATCAGGGAACTAACTTTCCATCATGTGTAACATGGGGGAAATAGTGTTCCCAAGCACTATATTTACTTTGTGAACATGGCATGGGAGGGAGGGTTTCGCCTTTCCGCAATGCCATTTTCCCAAGCTAAAATGACTGGAAAGGGCTTCAGTCAGTGCACATGGAGGCACAGCAGGGCAAACAAGCTCCCCCCCGCCCCACAAGCAGCCATTTCAGCTTGGGAAAATGGTGCAGGAGGGAAGCTGAAGCTTCTTCCCATGCCATGTTCAAGAACCAAATCCAGCCCCACAGTTCTTGATTCAGAAGCGAGATTGGCCTATAGGAGCCCAGATTAGTGAGATCTTTCCCAGGTTTAGGGATAACAACTGTTTTGGAGAGAGACCAAGATTGTGGAACAGTGCCAGAAAGCAAGATGTCATGACACACTTTAGATAAGGGGTCCACCAAAACATCCAATTTTTTTTTGTAAAATTCAATAAGGAAACCATCTCTGCCTGGTGTTTTGTCTTTAAGGATTTATTAGTGTTAAGAAGCTCTTGGGCAGTAATGGGGAAGTATATGTTCAGGAAGTATCTTAGATAAAGAAGACCTAGACTTTAAGTAATCCTTAATACACTTCGGATCTGGAGCAGAAGACAAATATAAAAGTTTATAAAATGTAACAAATATACTGAAAATCTGAGATTTTATTTTGGGGACCCATAATATGATTGATATACTGAGTGGAATTTTTATGTTTGACTTTCCAGGCTAATAAGTGCAGTGATCTAGGGTGATTATGCCAATACTTCTGTTGCAAATAAAGGAGATTTTTCTGAATTTGTGCAGTTTCCAATGTTTCCAGAACTTTCTTTTCTGATTGTAACTGTTTATAATTTTTTTGCTTACCTGTTAGTTTATGTTTTTGCTCTAAGTAAGACATTTTAGAAATGATTTCTGCTTTGACTTTTTCCTTGACTTTTTTATAGGATGAGGCCAATGAAATAATTTTACCCCTCGCTACAGCCTTCATGGCATCTGTGAAGTAGTTTAAGGTATGAGAGAGTGACTGGACCAAGGTCACATCCAGCAAACTTCCACGGCAGAATGGGGATTCAACCCTGGTCTCATCTCCTTAATCCTAGTCTGATGCTTTAACCACTACACCACACTGGTTCTGTAAGTATCTAATGAAGCTGTGATTTTAGGTTTGTGAACTGTAAAAATAGTTGACTTGGATATCTGCTTTATATCTACTTACATAGTTATAACTATGTTATTAATGGAAAACTGGTGAGGAATAATATTCTAATGTACTCTAGAGCGTAGTTGAGAACTTGGTTACTTATGTTTCATATCCAATTAAATTAAAATTGACTTTTAGTGTAACTGACTTCTGGCAAATCAGCTCACAAAAGCTTTTGCTGAAATAACATGGTGTCCATTTTTAAAGAGCCACAAGACTCCTATATATTTAAACTTATATTTAGCTGTTCCTGTTCCAAGTTGACCATGATATTTCTGTCTTTAACCCTGGAACTGACAGGGGAAGAAGTATTATTCTGCATTTCATCTTGGGATAGATTGTGGCTTGTGTCCAGCTAGTGGTGGAAGCAGTGGTAGCCATGAATGGAATTTAAGACAAGCCTAGCCTACCTGGTTATTTCTTCAAGTATTTATACTCGCTTTTCTCCCAATGGGGACCAAAACAGCTCACAGCATCACTCTTCCCTCCTTCATTTTATCCTCCCAATACCAGTTCTTTGATGTAGGTTAAATTTGACTTATCCAAGGACTCCCAGTGAGTTTCATGATTGAGTGGGGATTTGAACCTGCGTTTCCCAAACCCTAGTATGGCAGTCTAACTCCTATATCATGTTTTAAAAGGTAAACGTTTCCCTTGCTTGAAAGCTAGTCAAATCTAACTCTAGGGAGCGGTGCTCAGCTCCATTTCCAAGCTGAAGAGCCAGCGCTGTCCGAAGACGTTTCTGTGGTCATGTAGCCAGCATGACTAAACACTGAGGCGCATGGAATGCTGTTACCTTCCCACCAAAGCGGTACCTATTTATCTAGTTGCAATTTCTTGCTTTCGAACTGCGAGGTTGGCAGGAGTTGGGGCCGTCACACAGCGCTAGGGTCTCGAAATGCCGAACTACAGACCTTCCAGTCTGCAGCTCAGCGTCTTAACCTCTGAACCACCGCAGCCCCGTATCATGTTTTACATCATGCTTAAACAGTGGTTCTAGCCTATTCATGCCAGCCTAGCAATCATTGTCTCGGGGTCTGGTTTGGGGTGCGGAGGGACCTCAGTAGGGTATAATTCCATAGAGTCCATTGCCCAAAGCAGCCACTTTCTCCAGGAGAACTGATCTTGGAGATCTCCAGGTGCTGCCTGGATGCTGGCAATACTAAGGGGAGGGCCAGACCTGTAGATTTGAGGGGTAGAGCCTGGAGAGGGCAGGGTTTGGGGTGTGGAGGGGCTTCAGCAGAGTATAATGCCATAGAGTCCCCTGCCCAAAGCAGCCATTGTAATAGCTGGGAAATTTTCTGTAGGGGAAATGTGCTGTGGCTGGGAAACACGGTGATTTCTGGGAGATCTCCAGGCCCCACAGGGAGACTGGCAACTCCAGTGACCACTTAAGGGAAGATTGGAATATGTATTTTGGCAACTCCAGTGACTGTTTAAGGGGAAATTGGGATATGACTCCCAACAGCAACAGCAAACTGTTTAGAATGTTAGAGGGAAAGGCCAATCAGGCCGCATATGCAAATGACCTCTGTGTTCCGACTGGCTATTGGGGGGAGAGGAACAGCAAACTGTTTAGAATATTGGAGGTGAGACTCAGGCAACACAGGCAGTGGATAGGGACAGCTTCTGAGTGACAGATCAGGGAGCCAACTGATTTGGGAACGTGTGGACTGTTCAGGGTAGTCTATGACCAAAACAGAATTATTATATAGAGAGATAGTTTCATCAGTTTCTTAGAAAAGTCCTTACTTCTTGTGGCCACGAGGGCCCTCTCTATATAGCAAATATAAATTCCATTGCTCCAATAAGCTAAATTGTCAAATGTCTTATGACTTATTCCTCATTAAAAGACTTTTGCTTGATACTGATATTTCTAATACTGAACATCTGGAAGAGCATTATGCTCAGGTAATAAAAACTTCCTGGTGGTCCCCGGCCCGAGAGAAGCCCGGCGGTCCTCGACCAGGGCCAGGGATTTTTCAGTCCTGGCCCCTGCCTGATGGAATGCTCTGCCGGAAGACATCTGTGCCCTGCGGGAGCTGTTACCTTTCCACAGGGCATGCAAGGCAGAGATGTTCTGCCAGACCTTTGGTTGAGGACAGCGACAAGGCTTCTTTGGCACCTTTATATAAGTTCTCCATCTCCTGAAACCAGGCAGGTGGGGGGAGTGTGATTCCTTTTCTGCCATCTTATATAATGTGTTTTTATTTACTGGAAGTTGCCGGGTTATTTTAATTCTATTTTAAATTGAGATCTGTATATTATTTTGTTGTGAGCTACCCTGAGCCCACTCCAGGGAAGGGCGGCCTAGTAAGTCTAAATAAATAAATAAATAAATAAATAAATAAGTTTATGTTGGAAACATCTTGGCTATTTTTCAATGTTGCACTTAGAACTGGCTGAAAATACTTTTATTTTAATAAATATTACCTCTGCTTGTTGAAATAATGGTTATTGTAGCAGTTTGATTTTAAATCCTTGTTTCACAGCTGTGTATCAATAAATCTGTCATTTTCTTTGGCTAAGAGATAGTCTTGCTTAGTAAAGAATTTGGCCAACTTTCTTTTCCACAGACATTCAGAAATTTAAGGATCCAGACCATAATCCTTAAACAGCAGTTATTTTTAGCTATAAACAAAATATTAAAACCTGTAATTAACTTTTGGAAGCAGTCAACAAATAAGAAAAAGGGGGTTGCCAAGCCCAAATATCTATTTCTGAGATTTCAGCTGTATTTCTGCTCAATAAATCTTACCAGACCCATATTGACATCCCATTAAAAATAAAGCATCTCTCAACTAATTATCAAATTGCTTTTACTGGACTTCTTGTCAGCTCATTAAATGTGATAAAAACCAGAGCTATTATACCTTCTTGCTTTTGCCAGGGAGCCCCAATGCTTTCTCTGAAAAATATAGGAATCCATGGAACAAATAATCAGACTATCGTTCAAATCTCTGACCTCCCTCTACAGGGGCCTGTCATTGCCATGCTGAAACAGCAAGCCACCTCTCTGTAACATCCAAGCCACACTAGGGGTCACCAGAAGTCAATCATGACTTCCAGGCATACACACATACACACACACAAAATACTCAGCCCCCCAAAAGAAGTCTCATGGGGCCTGCACAAGGCAAATGGCCACTTCTGCACACAAATATAGGTTGAGACCTCTCCTCGCCCCTTCTGATCTGTGTTAGATGACCTCAGCCTGGCTGCCATCCCTGTCTCAGTGAAAGTAACATCCTGCATCTGCAACACTCTTCCTGACTGGTCCCTTTTGGGCCCCACTAGCAATTTGTTGATGCACAGGGTGGGCCCCACAGAAGGCCAACATGGCTGCTGCTCAGTACTGCTTTACTTGAAATGATGAGGTTCAGTATGACTTGAATGTGAGAGACAAACCTGTGAGTATCTCAGGGGAGACTGGGGCTCTGGCATCCTGTTTCTTTGCCTGCTTCTGGGCCCACCCCTCCAGCATTGTCCTTATCCTGAATTCCCCTGTATCATCTGCTTTCCCAGTAGCCTTCGCATAAAAAGCTGACCACACGGGGTTTTTACTTCAGTTTGATATCCAAACTAGAGCAAAGTTTTTTGGAGCATCCACATGACGTTGCCCAATTTCTGTGTTTTTTCTAGCTTTGCTGTTATCTTTCCATAACATGATATGGCTTTTAAAAAAAGAAAAAGAAAAGAACACAGGCAAAATACCTTTGCATGCTGTGTAGCTGGGAAGGTGCACATTTTTTGCAAGATCCAATCACATCTGTGCCATTTTCCTCACCTGAGTTTCCACGGCTTCCATTTCCCTCCTCTCCCCCTTGCCACAGGAGAGCTTTATAAGGGCCTTTTTTAAAAAAATCAGTAATTGTTATAATTCTCTAGCGACATGCCAATCTACCCACTACTTTTTCTTTCTCAGTGAAGCAGGGAGCACATATCAATATTTTCTATCTTTACTGTAGGGAACTTTAAAAAAAAATGGCAACATTCAAAATTTACCCTCCCTCCACAGTTTGAGGTGGTACAGTCCTGACATATTTCCCCCCTACATGTAGATTTGATTAAGAAACTGAAGGGGGAATCCCTGGCCATCCTCCCTTTTCTCCTACTGCCGCTATATAATCAAGCTGACAATCAGATAAATCAGTATTCGAAATAAAATTTGGATGGGTGTTGTCATTTATTTTGAACACTGCACATCTTGAGCAGTCGTTTTAATTATCAGGAAGACCTGAGGAATATTTCATCCAAAGCAAATGAGTCATGGGGGGAAATTAGGTTTGCATTCAATAATTAACTTCTTGCTGCTCCACATTCTGGTCTCTCAAGTGCTGGCAGTTGGCCATGTAAAGATGAAAAAAGTAAGAGATAAGGAAAATGCCTTCCTCTGTTTATATTTAATAAGAGTATTTCCCCAAACGTGCTTTGCTGCTTCTCTCTCCCCACCTTTTTTTTCTGCTTTACATCCAGCCTAATGGAAGAGTTCTGCAGCTTCTAGTCATTATTTTGTGATTTGATGGCCGGTCCTATTATTTTTTTAAGTACAGTAAAAGCTTTGTTAACTGGCACCAGGTTAACTGGACAGCTTGGTTAACTGGCATGATGGCTGAGTGACATTGGTGGGCATCACCCAACTGACTCAATGCATGGCAGCTGAATGACCTGAGTGGGAGCTGTGCCCGTGACTTGGATTGACACTGCCTGACTCACTCAGCTGCATGCCAAGTAAAAGGTTGTTAACTAGTGTATTTGGTTTGACCAGCAGTCACAATTACCCATGGATGCTAGTTAACAAAGCTTTTACTGTGTTACCCTATGGTTTATTGATTTTGTTTCCATGGACCAACACAGTTGAGCTACCTGTATTCTTTGTTTTGGGAAATATGACATCTAGGAATTCTGCAACCACAGGAGGAGGATGTTCCAGTCTAATGGAACTCCGATTGTGAGGTATACATTTCCTCCAACAACTAGGTAATACTAACAAATTTGACTTCTGTTGAAATCAATTATTTTAGCTATACAGTCTCTGCGTCTCTTCGTGGGCTCTAGGAATTCTGACTCCCGTATACACAGGTTATGGTCCTATATTTCATGCCTACTGCCATTTAATATCCATAATTCCCCCAAGTTTATAAATAAATAAGGCAATTTGGCTAACACCTTCTGGTGTTATTCTATGAAGTACCTCCTACTCCAAAGTGGAAGAAAGCCAGGTTGGCTCTGTGCTTTGGGGAAGAAGCAAGGCACCACGGTGGCCAGAGCTACGTCATTGAGATCAATGATCTAAAACCTACTCCTTATAATCAACAGGGCTATAATGCTTAGGCTTTTTATCCTTTATTGGACAACATTCAGCTCTATGATATTTACAAACTCTGCAAGGAACAGTAACAATTTAAATAATTCCTTGTGGACTCCTTAACATACACAAACACACACATTCTTCATGCCGAAGACATGCAAGTGCTCACTGGATTATTTTTGCTTTTGATGCACTAAACTTTCTTTACAGCCCCCCCCCCCCACTACCATGAATGAACTTTTGAAAGGGGACTATAAAGGGGAAATCCCAGCCATGAAATTTAAGTGGATGAGTCACTGAATTCATTTAAAAGTAAATAGATAATTATAAAATACAGATATGCTTTCAAATTACAAGGATGTATAAAATTACATTTCCATGGCATAGTACGAAGAAATTTTAGTTTCACTCAAGGGGATAAAAATTATCAGTAAGTCAAATAATGTTTAAATGACTCTCTGCTGCATGTTGAGACCACCACCTCTAAACTATTTTGCAAAATCCCCGCTGCTTAACTAAAGCTGTATTCTCTTCTCACGAAATACCCAAGCACACACACAAAAAATAACATGACATATATGACTTCCCGTTCTTTAAACTTTTGTTATAAAAATCTGCTGATAAACTTAAGAGGATCAGTTTGCTTTTGCATCCTAAACTGATCAAGTAAAGAAAGGGGGGAAGGACTCATGTAATTCAATTGATTAAATTCTCAATTAAATGGACCACAAAAACACAGGCCTATGTATAGGATTGTCTAGGGGGGAACACCAAGAAGATAAGAAGGTACAAAGCACATCATTGATGTTCATTTCTGGGATCAAATTCATTTTATAGTGTGTCATGATCCTAGGCTTAAGGCTAAAGGATAAGCAGACTGTGGGCCTCAAGGAAGCCCCTGAGGCCTCATATGAAGTTTGCAACAGGCCTACATTTCTTAGGCACCCTCTGAGCCTTCTCATTGGACTGGGGTGAAATTGGAGGGAAATGGAAGGTGAATCATTGCCAATGAAGCTGGGCCAGAAGATGAATGATAGACACTTTCCTCTCCCAGGAGCTGAGTGGCAGAGAGGGTGCTGCCAGCAGGAGAGGATCCCTCACCCAAGGAGGGTGGATTGTGCCTAGGGATGCCAGCCTCCAGGTGGGACCTGGGGATCCCCTGGAATTACAGCTCATCTCCAGACTACAGACATCAGTTTCCCATGGAGCAAATGGATGCTTTGGAGAGTGGGCTGTGTGCCATTGTACCCCGCTGAGGTCCCTCTCCTTTCCAGACTCCATTCCCAAATCTCCAGGAGTTTCCCAACCTGGATCTGGCAACCCTACTCCCCCATCCCCTGCTGGTGGCCTGGGGGGACCTGGCAACCCTAGCTGGGCCTGGGATGGGTCAGGTATAGAAGGGACCAGTGAGGTAGCTGCATTAAGAAACTTTATTGTTTTCTTGCTGGCTCCTTTGTATGTTAATTTTGCCCGGTTGGTTGAAATGTGCCCCTGTTTAAGCTGTTGTTCCCAAGTGTTTTTTTCTGTCTCTTGGTCGCTACCCAACTTGTTTAATAAAACAGTTTGTTTCAATCTGCCTCGGTCCTCATGTCTCAAGCTTGACCAGTCATCTGGCAACACCCTTACTAGTGTGTGTATGGTTGCTCTCTGGTACTGGGGGGCCTCCCTAGTTTGAACCCCAGACCAGAGTGGTGGCAGCTAGTTAAGGCCCTTGCCTGCTCCAGGGCTGAATTGAGCAGGAGGATTCCTGGGAGGGGCCATCCACCCTGTAACACAATGCCTCCATCCCCTAGACTACACACATGGAGATGACTTGAGCCCTGCCTGCTCTCCCATGGCTGGGATGGATGACTGTCGGACCATTCCTACAGTTACTACAAAGATGCTCTAGGGGACAAGACACCTTCCTTTTCTGAAGACACTTCCTGCACAATAGCCACCCAGTAGTATAAGCAAAACCATCTTGTGCAATATTCAGGAATGGCTCTGCTTAAGGGATAATTAATTGGAAAAAAATATGTGTAGCGAGGCCATTTTGGAGGTGACCCCAACAACTTTGGGATGCCTTGCTGAGGAAGGCCCATCTGTACCCTCCTCTGCCAGCTTTGACATATCACTCTAAAACATTCTTTTTTAGACAGGCCTTTTAATAAAATTTAATAAAATCACATTGGGTCGTTTTACGATAGATAGTTCTCTGTTGTCTAGGGCACCTAACAGAAATACTCCACATTGGTGTAATTTTAACTATTAGCTATTTAAAACTATCTTTAGTGCAATTTATTTAATACCACAGAGTTTTAATGTTTACACACAGATTTTAATTGTGGCCCTTTCTGCACTCATATTTTGCCTCAGTTTCTGAGCACATCCTATTCTTCCATTCTGCATTCCCTCCTACTTTCACTTCCAGTTCATGTCGGGGCTTTTTCTTGTTTCTGCATTTGTTTACAGGAAGCTGCATTCAGACTGCTTCCAGCGCACTGTTGCCCTGCAGTTACCAAAAACTCCTTTTGCTGCGATTCTTTGTTCTCATCCGCTTTGGAATCACTAATCTTTTCTAAAGTAGAATTGTTTCTGCCAGTATTTAAGTGCTGCCCACTGCCCCCCCCATTTCCACCTCTCTTTCTTTAGGCTGATGCTCCCTCCCATTCTGTTTTATTTCTCTCCTTCTCCAAAGACAAAAGAGAACATGTTCTTCCGCTCAGACAAACTTTTAAAAAACCAGAAAGAGCATAAGAAGGAATCAGTCTTGCATGTGTGGGCCTGGATTTCCCCTCCCTTCTCTTTCTTTTTGCAGAACCAGGGAGGGAGGGAGGGAGGGCTTTGGTCTGCAGTTAAAAGTTTTGAAAGATATTTGCCTTTCTCTTTATATTAGACAAAGCATCCAGTTAGCTCAAAAATGTGGGTTTTGCTTGTAGATGCAGAATGCATACAGAATACACAAATAAATAAACCGGGGGGGGGGAAACCAGTGCAGAGGGAATGCATGTGACTGCAGACTCAGCCCTTAAAGCGTGACTCCTCAGATGGATTCTCTGGAGCAAACTGTCAGTGCAGAAAGGGCCTGTATTTTGTGAGCTTGTCTTCCATGTTATTTCTTTTTAAAAAATCTAAAATGTCATGATCAGTAATTGTCTACTGGTTTGCTTCCTTTCCCTAGAGCCTGCCACATCTCTCTCAGTCAAGAGAGGAAGAATGGCAAGTGGTTTATAGAAGTGCTTAACTGAATAACCAAAAAGAGCATGACCCTAGGTGGATACTGGCTTTTCTCTGGTACATGAAATGATTTGGTTCTTAAATAAGATAAAAGCAACTACTAACTGCAACTTCCACTTGCAGACATAGAGCTGATGGACACAGTACTGTTCTTACAATGAAATTTGCTAACTAAAGAAGTTTGATCAAGGTATGCTTTCCTGGTAAACATGTATCCCAGAAAGCAATCTTGATTTGCAACTAAAATATTTTGGAGACCTCTTTCAGATTGAGGTAGAGTATGAAACTATTCTATCTGCGTTTCCATAACGTTGTCTCCATCCTATAGCCCCAGTGTACAAAATGTACAAAACCCCATTAAATCAATTAGTCACAACTAAATTGCCCCATTTACTTTAATTAGAATTAAACATGGTTTTCTATGTATTAGAGTATGCCTATTATGTTAGTAGCTGCATAAAATGCCAAGTTTGGGTTACTGGTTACAAACCACTGCAAAAATACGTCTCTTCCTTTATGTTCCTCCAGTGAAAACTCTGGTGCATGTTTAAGTCTGCTCTTTCCTTGACTACCTTATCCTTCTCCTTGTAGGTTTTCCAGTGCTAGATTGTAGACCCTTCACCTATGCCCAGTATTCTCCTCCCAAAATCATTTGCTCCTCTCGTCACATTGACTGTCATACCTCTTTTTAAATCCCTACATTGGCTTCCATTCATGGCTCCAGCACAGACTTTTAGCCCTTACATCAAAGCTCTCCAAAACCTTCCCTATCCTCTCTCCACCTTCATAGCTTGGTGCGTTCTTGATTTTAGACTGTGACTTTGCAGGCAACAGTGTGTCTTGTACTCTGAGCTCGATAGATGCACATTCCAATAACACTGGACTGAAAGATTCATTGCTCCACATGACTCAGACGGTACAGGGTTTTGTTTGGTTTTTTTAACTAAGGGTGAATGCATATACCACCTTCAACTCTCTGGAAAACCATTGTTTTTCTTTGCTTTCTCTCAAACTGTTGTCTTTCCTGAGCCTCAGATTATCTTTTTGCTGCATCTCAAATAGAACAGTGAGTTTTAGCTATCAGTTTCCCTGACTTGTTATAATTATATACATTAATGATTTTTAATAGATGATTTTTGTAATGTATTTATTGCTTGTACCCCTTTTAGGTTTTGACTGTGTCAGGAGAAAGGCAGGGTAAATAACTAACATTAAAGGTTTATTTAGGACTGCATTTGGAGTTTTTAGATTGTGACCTTTTATGAGTTTTTATACCTGTTTCTTTATTCCTATTGCTTGTATCATTTTTAATAATCATTTCATTTATACTACAAGCTGCCTTGACTCCCACAAGGGAGAAAGGTGGCTAATAAGTATTTTAAATAAATAAATGTAAATCAGAGTAGTTTTCTCTCTGTCTTGCAAGTGCTTCTGCTTTATACGAATACTAGACAGATGCTTACTTTCTAGTTCCTCCAAGGAGCTTTGTGTGGCATGCATAGATCTCCCTTCTTCATGTTGTCCCCACAATAACCCTCATGGCCATATGGGGACTGAACCCTGGTCTTGAGTTCACACTAAGCACTGCATCATACTGGCCTTTTTTGTGATATTTCCATAATATCTCTATTCGTTACATATTGTTTCAGAAAGCCAGGAGTACTAAAATGCAAATCAATAAATGAATAAACATTCCTATTTCAATTGCATCAGTCTAATTCCATATTAAGTGGCATTCACATTGTTGTCCAAAGCTGCCATTTGGCTTGAATTCCATGTGTGTGTATTGCTAACCATACAAGAAAAATATAAGATGTGTTAGAAGGAAATCCTTCTTATTGGATCTATTTGACTTTGGTCTGTTTGCAGCGTTGAATGGTACAGAGTTGCGCTGCTAGCACTTCCCATGCGGCCAGGCACAACTGTTTATGTCAGCTGCTTTTCTTTCTTTGAGAAAATGGAAAAGAAATATTTGTCCCCCAACTGATGCAGCTATTTCCCCTTGTCCTTTATTTTCTTGTCATCAGGTGCTGACGTACAGCTTGCCCAGGACTCATTTTGTTCCGTTTAACAATCTGTAGGTCTTTTTGTCACCCCTGCTGCAATCCTGCACACAAACAGGCAGCTCAAACCTGTTAAAGTCAGATACCATACGGTATTTACTGTGTTTAGTAAAAAAAAAATTAATAGAAGTTATTGGGTGGATCACATTATTCATACACTTTCTTTTTTTACATCTAGTTTCACAGAAACAGTTCCAAATGCATTTATTTCCTGGCTCCTAATTATCTTTGCAAATCAGGCTGAATCATAAGATCAGCTACCGACTTCCTTGCTCTAATGTTATTCTCCCCCCCTCCCACTAAGATCTGGTTCCTGGACTATTACTACATTTTCTTATAAGCGGAATTCTTGAGATGAGTGCATGGTCCCTCCTGGCTCTTGTCTTTCATGTTGTCTTTCCACGGCTGCAGGGATTTTTCACGGGAGGTAAGATTAAGCTTTCCTTGACAGTTAATGTTCTATGATATTGAGAAGTTCATCCTTTGGCTCTTTAAATGGAAAAGCTGGCTTAATTGCTCTCCGTGTGTTTGGTCTCTGGGAAAATCTAATGGTTATTCTCTTGATCTGGAGAATAACTGATCAGAGCAGAAAAGTCTGACACTCGCACTGCCCTTGTGTAATGTATCTGCTCTTAAATAATTTTTAGGAATCATTTTTCAGTTTATTATGTAACCAAATAGGTTTGCTACATTGTGTTCTCTTTTAACTGGCAAGCCTCTACCATGCTGAATCATTGGAAAGGCTACTCTCGAGTCTATCTGGTCTGGACTTCCACCATCTGTTCTTTTTCCTGTGGGTATGTATGTGCCTGGCACAGTGTCCTCAGTTGCATTAGTTGTGACTGAATCCCACGAAACTCATGGGACATCAAACTGTCTTATTGCTTTCAGTGGGATTTGAAGCCCTGCCTGTGCCATGTTCAGTTGGATATAAGTCACACTGGGCACTAAGGAAGGGTATCACAGCCTTCATCATGACAATTTAGCTGCATTATTACAGTGCAATCCTAAGAACACTTTCCTGAGAGTAAGCCTCACTTGAATACACTTGAGTAGGATTGTAAGTAGATCTGCTTAGGCTTTCTTTTAGAGCTGGAGAATTTATAACAAGACTCCCAAATGCATAATCTGAATACTTCATCTAAGAGTTGTCATTATTCATGGCGTAGCCCCTTCCTAGAGATTCCTCTGAAGACTGGCAGGGGATACATCTTGATTTTAGCATGAAGTTGTGAAAAATGCCTATTAAATGGCCACTAAGGCATCTGGTTGCTTTTCACCGCCTCTGCTGCCCCTGGAGAGATTTGGACTGAGCTATTAGTTATAATACATTATAGAGTAGTAGTTGGTTTTTTACAGGATATATTTAATCTGATTTGTTTCGAAATCAAGACTGATCAGGTTAATGAAAAGAAAATTGTCAAGCAGGCAGAGAAAAAGCCTTCAGCAATTGTAAGGATGTGGGTTGGGGACTCAGGATGTGTAGAATAAGAGTTGCCCTGGACACAGGAGTGCCCCAATTTTCTTCTGTGATATGCTGGAGGCTCAGCTTCCCTGCTCTCCTTCATGTGTCTCAGTATTGGTTCTCACTACTAGTAATTAAAATTACTTTTAATTGTGACTTTATTTAAAAAAACTTTTTAAAAATTCGTTTAATTTCTTTTTTCTCTCTTGTTATTTTCTTATTAATTGAATGAACCAGAGCATGGGATAGAAAATGCTGTTCTCTTTGAACTCAAAACACATTTTCCCTGTGCAGCATTTAATTTAGCAATGACTTAATTGTAGGCTTTTGCTGTTGCTGAACGCTGATCTCGTAACTGACTAGGAAATGTAGCCCTCCCTTTGTAGGTGGCATGACTGTTTTATCATTAAGACATTTCTTCTATTCTAGAGTCGATTTAATTAAATAATAATAGGGTACTTTGGATTTCTTACTTTTTTGTTGTAATAAGCAAAGAAAAGACCCTTTTTGTTAGAAATTCAGATTATCTCATGTTGGATTGCTACAGGCTTTTTTCCTCTTGCACAAATGAGCCTTATTTTCCAACCGTGAACTGGTTTCCTTTGTCTTCTGCTCTCTAGTCCAATATACAGGATTGTGAGTTTTGCTTGAGGTGTGTTTAAGGCAGAGGCAAATTTAGAAGAGGTATCTTGGATTTTCCAAAAGACTGCACTCCTATACACACCTACTTGGGAATAAACTGCATGGAACCTAGTGGGGCTTATTTCCAAGTACATATGCATTGGGTTGGACTGTAAGGACTGTGGCCCTTTAGGCAGACAATGATCTAAAGCAGTGGTGGTGAACCTATGGCACGAGTGCCAGAGGTGGCACTCAGAGCCCTCTCTGTGGGCACGTGTGCCATCGCCCCAGCCAGGCCCAGACCATCATTAAAGTGTTGAATTCTCTGCCAAATAATTTTAAGTAAATGAAAGCATTTGGGATTGCTTTCCTTACTTTGTTTGGATCATCTTAAATTAATGTATGAGTTGTTTTTTTTCTAAAGTAAAACCTCAGTATTCAGGTTAAATTGCCATGTCGGCACTTTGCGATAAATAAGTGGGTTTTGGGTCGCAGTTTGGGCACTCAGTCTCTAAAAGGTTCGCCATCACTGATCTAAAGTCTCTCTATGTACTTTCAGCCCTGGAGCTAAAGAGAACACGGTTTGGCTTGTGTCCATCTGGGAGACTGCTTAGGAACATGTATACCACTCTGAGCTTCTTGAAGGAAGGACAGAAATCAAACATTTCTTTTCAATGAGATTTTATTGTATGTTAATATTCCTGAAGCTGCCGTGAGAACCTTTTGGCTTAAGGATATAATATTTTAAATCGGGGGGGGGGGAGGAACTATAAAGGTGGGCGCGTAATCAAAGGTGATTCATTGGGATATGAGCTGTGAGAAGCACCAGGCATTTCCTCAGAATGGAGTCAGTGAAAAGATTCATGATGAAGGTGTTAAAGTAAATGTTTTCATACTGAAGCCCTTGCACACTCAAGGGGAAAAAGGCTTGTGATGGCAGTCCTATGCACATTGAAGACTTGGAAGTGGTCCTTACTTCATTGTGACTTCCTAGTAAGCATGCTTTTTAAAAATTATTTGCTAACAGTTAAAAAAAAGGTTGGACCTATCACATTAGCAAAACCACCCAAGACCCTTTCCAAAGAGATTTGAAATTACAATGATTGAAAACACGGCAAATAAGGCCAACAGACCCAGCCTAAAATAAAAGAATAGCTGATTAGAAGATAACAATTTAGAACCTTTACCATCTTATATGGAACCAAGAAAGGATAGTCAAACTAGCCGGTCTGAAAGGAAGAAGAAAGAAAGAGTGGAGAAAACAGTAACAACTAATAAAGGCCTGAGAAAGAAACATGTTTGCTTGGTGTAAGCTAGGGTTGCCAGCTCTGGGTTGGGAAATTCCAGGAGATTTGGGGGTGAAGCATGAGAAGGGTGGGATCTGAGGAGGGAAGCAACCTCAGTAGGGTATAATGTCCCCTTGTAGTCTGGAGATCTGTAGTCCGATCTTTGTCACCTGGAGTTGTAATTCCTGGAGATATCCAGGAGGCACCGGGGGGTTGGAACCCTACAGTAACTGATGAGTTCCACCCTTGAGAGCTCACAACAGAGAAGACCTTTGTCCTCTCTGCTCAGCTGGCTCATTTCAGGAAGTGCAAGAATGCGCACCAAATCTAAGGCAGCAATTTTTTTAAAAAAAAACTCTCGTGGCTATCTGGACGGTGCCTGGAGCCTCATCGCGCAATGCAAGCAGTTTGGGGAGGGATGTGTGATCATCCCAACCCGAAAAAAATATTCCCGGATCAAATTTATCACGGGAATAAATCGCGAGAAGCTTGCCGTGTGACCACAGCTTGAGTTTCCAAACACAAAACAGTTCGCTGGTAGGTTGTCAGAGGCCAAGGCTTCTGGAATAAGGCTTTGAGGTCAGTGAAGGCAAAATCCACGAGATAAAAAAATATAGTTATCTTATTTAAGGTGCAAAAAAAAAGATGAAAAACAAGACAAGGAATAAAAGAAATAAATCTAAGCGTATCCAGCATACCTAATACATAGAACAAAGTTCCAAGTTACCCAGTGTTGGTTCATCTCTGGCAGTTAGTTTCAGGAACTCAAAGATTTCCAAGGGCATAGCCCTCTCAAGCAAGCAGTTCAAGATGGATGCCATGAGCACAAGTGGAGCTGGGTAACCACTGCCATACTTTCATGCCATGTAGTTACTGAGCTGCGTTATGGCAAATGCTAAATAAATTTATGGAGAGGTTCTCTGATTGACCTCAGGCCTGTTAAGCCAATCAGAAACCTAAGAGGAGGAGAGAAATGAAACTATACTGCAGTTAAGCCTTGTCTCTTTTCCACAGGTATGAGGTCCATAGTCAGTTGTTTGGAATGTGCTAATTGGAAGACCAAAGTAAAGTGGTACTCCCTAGCACCCACAGCTGCAAGCTATCTTGCTGCAAGGTTACACTGCTCTATCTGTCTGTAACTGTCTCTGGGAAGGTTTCTGAAGGCCTCTTGCAGCCTGAACCAAAGATTTTGTTACACAGAGCAAAAGCAAGGAACCATTTTTCTTTACAATTGTTCTTTACAATTACGAACAAGCACCAGAGTCTTATCCAGACTTATCTTCGGTCCATTCACCCTCATCCAGTCTCCAATCACTCCTTCAAAACATCTCCTTTTTTCTGGGCTGATTCAAGGCATTTTATTTCCCCAAGCAGGGTACACCATCTTCTCTTGGGCCTGAACCATGATGGTCACATCTAATCCAAGCCGCTGTGCATTGCCCTGGAGCTGTCCAGTGGTGGTGTGGGCCCAGAATCGAGTTCCAGTCACCTCCCATGCTGCCAATAGCTGAGAGTGAGCCCCTGTGAGTAAGCTCATCGGCAGCCATCTCACTATGCCATCCCAAGTCGCCGTTAGGGTAGCGTGGCCAAGAAACCGGCCCCAACTGATGTCCCTGATTTAGAAGAAAGGGAAAAGTAAAGCTGAGTGTCATTGGTGCATTGATGACATTTCACTCCCAATTTCCAGACAACCTTTCCAAGTGGGTCCATGTAGATGTTGAGACAGTACAAGAAAATAATCTTCTGCATACCTGTAGTGCACTTGTAAAGTACCCTTGTGCTGACAGTGTATACTTAGAGTTCTTTTTTCCACTATTGCTACCCCAGATAAACTGTCTGTCATTTAAACCAAGGAACAGCCATCCTCCTGAATGGCTATCTACCTTTGCATTTTACAGGTGATGAACTCCAGGGTGTAATTTGATGGATGTTCTGGCTGAGGATATGCTCTTTGCTGCTTCTTTTTACTAATCAGTTTCACTGTCAGC
>NW_015164226.1:474411-490962 GCF_001447785.1 Gekko japonicus
TTTTTTTTTAAATCTTACCCAGGAGGCACAAGCCCAATTGCAGTGAAAGGGAACTCTGTAAAAGCACGGGGGAGGGGGGTGTTTTATGTTCCATTAATTTCAACGGGGATTACACCAAGGAATGCTCCCAAGTCCAATCTGAAATAAACAAAAACCCCAGTAAGAAATCTAGACACGTCGCCTTTTGCGGAAGGTTATCCATCCACAGTTGTACTGTTTAAAAAGAAAAGAAAAACCAATCACAAATAACAATACTGGGTTTGCAAACAGCTCTGCCAAATATGGGAATAGCCAAATATAAAAATTACTGTATTAACAGTGTTTATGGTTTTATTACCCTGTAATTATATTACATCTCGGGCTGTTTTTCCTTTTCAAGCCAGCCTCTAAAATATTGCTGTCTAAACTTGTTCAAGAAACACAGAGTAGTTGAAGTTATTTCTTGTATTGGCCCTAGTATACGTTAGAAGCCTTTTGGATTGTACAGCTCCTGTGACCAAAGGGGGCCTGTGACAAAAGAAGATATATATAAATATCTTTAAATGGAATTACATAATCTAACCAGTGTCAAATACTTTTAAATCCCAATGATGCCTATAGGAGAGCTATAACTCTTAAACATGCTTAAGTTTCTCCCACTGAAATCAAAAGATCTTTGCAACGTATAAACTTGTCTGTGAATCTTGCAAACATCTTTAGAAATGGTGAAGGCAAACTACAAATAAAAGTATTAGCTTAAATTGGAAAGTTCAGTTTTCAAAGGACATGAAGAGTCTGCTCAGTTTCAGTCTATTCAGTTTCAGTAGTTGGATAATAATGAAGTTGTACCTCTGACCAGCACTGCATCTCTCATGCCCTAAATAGCATCTTTATCTTGGCTCCCCCCCCCCTTCATGCAGTTAAATTCATGCATGAACGTATATACATATGAATCGGGCTTGTAAATGAGTCCGACCATTTGTCTATCACGATTACTATTGTCTACTGTGCCTGACAGTGGCTCCCCAGCGTTGCAGGAAAAGGTCTTTCACATTACTTGCGATCTGATCTCTTAAACTGGAGATGCCAGGGATGGAACCTGGGACCTTCTGCAGGCCAAACAAATGTTCTACCACTGAGCCACAGTTCCTCCCTGATTCTTATCTGAACAACAAATGTTAAGATGGTCACAGGGAAATTTTTATGTGTCTGCATTTGCTGGAGTGTAGTAAAAGCCCTCTCATGTACATGGACAGGTGGCAATATTTGTGATGGAAATGTTTTTAAACAATTGGCTTTCGTGGGCTGCTTATGCTTTGGTTTCATTAACAGTAGAACAGTTTCTAAATTCTCACCTGCATTTTGTTAATTTTGCAAATGGTCCTTCTGTGAATATTTTTGCTTTAATGAATTCCTATGAATTAGGGCGAGAGGCTGTGTTATACAAGGGCATGCGAGAAGAGAGGGCAAAGTTGCTCAAGGATGATAACCAGGCAGTGCCTATCATATTAGACAAATGATATATGCCAGTTTCCTGTCTGGGCATATTCAGTGTGTGAGTCACTTCGGATGCTTTTTGCCTGTAGTCAGATGTATGACTTAGATCGCTGGAATTCTCTGCCCACCTCAGGCTCAAACTACACATGACGTTAATCACATGGTATTTTCCCTGACATTTTCTTTTTATACCTGAAGCAGCCGCCCTGGCTAAAATCTTTAATGGGCATAGGGGGGGTGAAAGGAGAGAAAGGCATCTTAACTCATAACTGTCTGAAAGTTTTTTCACCTTCAGATTAGCCTGCCAAGCTACTCTTAGCCCTGTAGGAGGAAAGAAATGGATACTTATACCTTCTCTTTCCTCCACTGATGGGTTTTGCTTATGTGTGAACAAAACTTCTTATTCATATTTGTTGTCTCCACAAAACCATCATCGTCCCAGAGTGACACACACAAAAAACATACATGCAACTACACTTACTAGAAACTGCATTTTTTTTCTTATTCATTGTGTACAGATAAATCTAAAAATGATATCACAGAAATGCAGAAAAGGGCATCCAGAATGACTGATGGATTCAAGCCCCTTCCCTATGAAGAATGGCTGAAGAGTTAGGGCTTTTCAGTTTAGGGGGGAAAAAAAGATGACTTAAGTGGGAGACATTATATGAGGTTTATAAAATTATGCATGGTGTGAAGAAAGTGAACAGAAGGGTTTTTTTTCTGCTTCTCCCAAAATACTATCTGGGGGACACACACTCTAGTTGATGGGCAGTAGAGTTAGGACAGACAAAAATGAAACACTCGCTAGGCAGCATATAATTGACTTGTGGAACTCACTGCCACAGGATTAGTGGTAACTATTGAGCTTGATGACTTTACAAAGAGACTCATGGAAGGCTAGTTCTACCAATAGCTAGTAGCCATGATTACTAAATAGAACCTCCATTTTCAGAGGCAGCATGTCCCCAAATACTAGTGACTGACAGGGCGCAGCAGAGGAAGACTTTGTGTCTTGCTTGCAGGACTTTCCAGGACTTCTGTTGGGCCACTGTGCAAAACATAATATTGGACCTTGCCAGATGTTTTCTTATGTCCTTACTGACAACTGCATTTTCCCTCATTCATCCTACGTAATCCTGCCTCTCCGATTTCTGCCATCTCTCGCTCTGATTTTTTATGAGAAACAACAACTGCCCTGAGGTCAGTGCCATCCTAAGTATGCTTTTCTGGGAGGAATCTCAGTTGAATAGACCTGAGTATGAATAGGATGGCACTGCTGGGGAGTATCACGGTTGAGTGGCAGTGTGAACCTGGGTCTCCCTACTCCAGACCAGGTCCTGGTGTTCCCTTCCTTCCTTTGCTATCCATGTTTCTCCCATCGTTAAACTGTTAGCTCCTGGGAGCAGGGATCTGCCTTTTTTGCTTGTGTCAGTCTGTAATGCCTCAGGAGCTGAGAGTACGGGATATAAATGTTTCCAGTATTAAAAAAAGCACCACAAACATTGATAACATTTAAAGATCTCACAATATACATTCTCACAGTAGCCCTGCCATTTTCTGCCTCCTCCTCCATCATCAGAATCCTCTTCCCCATTTTGTACAAGTGGTTTAAGCTGATCTGGTGCATATCCACTCTCTTTCTTTTTCCGGCCACACAAACACAACCTCGGTATTTAATACTGGGACTTGTTTACTTCCAATACGAACTTTGAAAATATTCAAAGGAACTTCCCCTGATAGTAGGTCTGCTTAGGATCCAGTTGTTGCTGCTTTAAATGATTTGTGATCACAGCTTTAATGAATAATTGACCTCTTACGAGTCACAGTACAAGCGTGGATACAATATCAAAACACAAAAGCAAGGGAATAGAAGATAAGCTGTAAAATGACGTGAGTCAGTTTATTTATCTGGGAAATTTGATGCCTCTCCAAAATCTGCTTGAGGAGAACAGCTGGAAGAAAACAACAATGAAAATACAAATGAAAACATAACAATAAATAATTACAATAATTAATAAAACCTGTCTAAGACCATAAAACTGGTGCAGCAGCAATAAAATCCTCCTCATGTCAATCAATAAAGCCAGTATAATTAAAAAAAGGGCAGCAGAAAAACAGATCATAAACAAATATGAGCAGTGGGAAAAACATGCTGACTGGTGAGATGCAAGTTGTTGTTCACTCGCACAGTTGAGTCCGACTCTTCGCGAACCCATGGACCAGATCACGCCAGGCCTTCCTGTCTTCCGCCGTCCTCTGAAGTTTGCTCAATAGGGTGGGATAAAATTAATTAAAAGCCTAGTGTTCTGTTCTTAATGTTAGGCATCAAAATATAGAGGCAGTATTGTTTCTAACAGAAGCAGAGTTTAGTAAGTCCAGTTCTTTCCATATCTGGAGCGTCCTTTCTCCCTGTTCCTGCCCACACCAAGTCCTAGGGTGGACTCAGCAGTCTAAAACATTACGGGAATAGAGTTGTTAAAACACTACATGTGAGGAAATAAAAAAAATTTCAACCTCGGGGGGGGGGAGACCAGAAAATCTACAAGGACACCCAGGGAGGAAAAAAAAATCAAACAATGAAAAAAAAAGTTAAAGGGAAGGTGTTCCACAAACCTACCTCACAGAACTGTTGAGATGATAAAGTTCATACATTTTATTATTTTTTAAAGAACCTCTCGCTTTTTTCATTATTTGATTTTTTTTTCCCCTTGGGCGCCCCCCTTGCAGATATTTTGATCCCCACAGACAGGCCATGAGAGGTATATAACTGTAACTCAGACCTCATCTCAGTTCAAACATGATGCAATTGTTTGGAGAGCTAATGGCAGTACCTGGTAAGTTACTTTGTATGATTATGCTGCCCAGCTGGACATATTTCATTAGTCTGATGGTTTGTTGATTGTCTATGAGGATAAGCTGATATTGGGGGGGAATGTACATTTTATTGGGAGAAATTGTGTGAAGAAACAGGAAAAGGATTTTTAAAAAAACAAGTATTGTGGGTTTGACTAGCACAAGCAAGAAGCAACATCAAAATGTGGGTATTCAAAAGAAACGAGTAAACTTGTGAAATTCCATAGAATCCCTTGTTTAAACAAAAGAAAACAAGAAAGTAATGGGAATGCAATAATGTATAAGTAAAAAGACAAAGAATTCAAATGAATGAAGAAGAAGAAAAAGCAGGGGGGGAAGAGGAGTTTTTATTAGTTTCTTAAAGGAGACAAAGAGGAAGCCAGCCAAATATCGAAAAGGAACCAATTCCATGCATCCTTACAAAAGACAGAAATTGCAAAGATGAGAAATAACTCAGGGGGTGGAGATTTCATGTGGAAATTAGAGTTTGACGGGAAGATCGACAATTGAGGAGAACAGAGAGAAAGAAGGAAGGCAAGTTGGAGAAGAGATGTATAAAGGTTAGGAGAAAAGTTTAAAGTCAATACCAAAATAAGTCAAGAAAACATAAAGGAGAGGTAACATAATTAAAACATGGAGAAAGAAAAGTTGTGAGCAGAAGTGTTGAGATGAGAGATTCCCAACTGAAGCACAGAAAGTCCAACTGGAACATTATAACATGACCATCACAAGACCAAGTGAGAGTCAAGGGGTGTAATCACATGAGCAGTTTGGCCCGACATATCCACCCCTCCCCTCCATATTAAACAGGCACAGCCACACAGCCACATCTGTCAGGAGTTCCCCAGGCATATTCACCCCATCATAGGATGACTTGGAGCTGAGTTAAAAAGGCACCACATCACGAGTGGTGTTTTTGGTTCCCCACACATTCTTTGCACATGGCCATACGTCTGAACACAGGGAGCGCGCACAAAATGGGCTGGCGGTCTGCACCTGTGGATCTATTTCTGCTGCTGGGGTGGGTTTTTTTTTTTAGTTTTTGTCTATATGCACATGAGTGCACATGCACATCAGCACATATGTGCATGCATGAGCATATATGCACACATCTCATATGCATCCACCTGTATTTTACAAACGACGGGGCAGTGCACTCCATGGCTGAGGCACTGCAATAATGTGGATGCTTGGACAGGGGACGGCCGCGTGGGTAACCTGCAGCAGGGTGTGCTATCTGGATTATATGCCCGGCAACATTTTAAAATGGTACAATTAGAGAGGGCACTAAGCTGCCAGTGTGATCACACCCCAGGACTGTACTTGCTGAGGAGAAAAGAGAATGATGTTCTCATCCACAAGAGAGGTGACCAGGAGGTTTGAGGGAAAACACAATACACTCTGTCTTTCATATATTAAGGCTGAGTTCAGACTTTTCATATGTTCATATATTAAGGCTGAGTTCAGACAGCAATTTTCCCCGCTACAGCCACGTTTCAGCAACGTTTCCCAATCGGATTAAAGGGGGCGTTCACACAGGCACATCTGCCTGGCATTCCCCACCTGTAGGCAACCCGTGCTGTTCCGCTTCGCTCCTGCGTTAAAAAGATACCTGACAAAAGTGGTAGCAAATCCTGGAGAACGTCTTTATCCCCTGTTATTCGCTTCTCGGAAGTGTGAACGCAAAGCCGAAAAGCCGGGAGCAACCCGCTTCTACAGTGTGCGCCGGGTGTTTCCGTGCATAAGGCAGCAGCGACTGGATTGGCTGTGCTCCGCTCTACCACCCAATGCAGTGCCAGCACAACGGGGTCCACCCCAAATCAGCCAGATGCGCTTATGCACATGAACGCATATGCAACCATACACACATAGAGGAAAAAGCCATTTACAGCCGCGCCTCTGGGCCAGCAGTCTGAACGCTCTTGCGCGCCTCCTCCCAGTATGCTCCCACATCTGTCGGCCCCGTGTGGCCGGGAAAATCCGGAGCAGTTTATTCCGGGGCTTTTTTGCCATGACTGGCTCCCGCTGCAAATTGCCAGTCTGAACCCAGTCTAAGTGTTATATAATGAGGTTTATATACACAACTGACGTATGAAAATATTTTTTCTCACTTCATGAGTAATAAACTAGGACCCAGGGACAGTGTATGGTACATCATTATATCAGGCTCACACTCAATCTCCTCCTGCCCTTTCTTATTTTCCCCCTCAAAATATGAAGTGGGTCAGACTGGAAGGGATGAATGGCACATTGAAAAGCAGAGTACCAGAGTATATAAATGAGACAGTTTCATAATCAGGACATAATCACTGTTTTGCTTCTCTATAAGAAGAAATCCCAGACTGTCAAAAAGGCTAGCTTTCATTGGACAACTCTGAAAGCTTTGCTCATTTTAGAATCTTAGAAGATATATCTTAGAGTCTGAAAGTAGCTGCATATTTAAAGTATTTATGTCAATCCCCGCCAAAAAAAACCCTTTTTATAATTTAGAACGATTTTTCCTCTTGAGTTGTGTTATAGTTTGCTGACATGAGACATGTCAAAGTAAACTTACAGAGAGAGGAAACATAAATCAATGCTATTCCAGAGTAAGGCTCCTTTTGTTTACCTAGTCCTGCCAGCAGTGCCCTGTGGAGGTACAAACTGTATGTTAATCACAATGCTCGAGGAAGTTTAAAAGCATGGTTCTGCATTCAGTGTTGAGAAGGAGTTTTCTAGACAGAGAACCTATGGAAATATTTGTGGTTCATTCAAGCTCTGTGCTATGTGGTAGAAATCCAGTTGATCACAGCCCTAGTACATAATGTGTATAAAAACACATGAAATACCCTCTCCTGTGACAGTAACTTCAGAATACATGTGAGGATCACATGATTAATTGGTTTCCCACGTCAAAAACATGTGTGGAAAATGTGTACATCAGAGAAAAGAAAAGATTGTTTGTGGTTTGTTTGTTATTGTAAACTTGGAGGAACACTTGAGTAGTTCTCCAATGCAATTTGAAGTGGTACAGCCCCTGAAGGGAACTCCAAATCCCCTCTCTGCAGGTGACCTTGAACTCTGGAAAGCCCTTTGTCTATATGTGACGTTTTTTGAAGGAATGTGCAGATAGCATTTGAAATTGTTATTCTATCTCCTGCCTAATGATCTCCATAGCTGTACTTTAACTGTTAGGCATGAATTGCTGTGTTTATAATTGTTATATGGTTGCTTTTTTAAAAAAGGTTTAAATGTATTGTAATTTGTTTCCCTGTATACTGCTTTGAAATGCATGAAAAGCTGTCTGTGAAAGTTGTGAATAAATAAACCTCTTTGGAAGAAATTGATTTGGAGTAGAGAAGGAGGCAGGCTTTTGTTATGTATGTTTGTAAGAATTATGTAGTTCTGCCCGAAGTTTGAACTTTGGTTCCACACTTGTTGATAGCTAACATTCTAGCTACTTCACCCCATTATCTAAGATGATTTAATAATCTTTGCCCATAGGAGAAGCAGGGCAGAATAATCATAATTCTAAAATATATCCACATATCCCCCCCCCTTTAACTGACAGCTCTCAACATCAAATGCTATGGACACACATTTAGTTCTCATCATTTTGGTTTGTTTTTCTTTTGGTGAACGTAAAAAGGTCCCCCTCACATATGTATGGAAAGTCTTTTGACAATGTGGAGATTCCAGCCTTGTGTGTGTGTGGTCTGCTTTTATTGCTTTTATTGCTTAACAGGAGCCAGTCATTTCCATATTAAATATAGTGATTCCTCTTTGCTACTTAATTCAGGAAAAAGCTGTCAGTTTCTTTACTTTATTTGTAGTCCATCTTTCTCACTGAGACTCAAGGCAGATTACAAAATGTTTAAAAATGCAAGAAGAACAGTATCAGTCATCCAATAAACAATGCAATAAGACTGGATCACAAAATTGGAAAATAATCCAAATTTAAAAAGAGCTTAAGACATGACATACCATAAACAATGCAAAAAACAGAGCAAAGTTTGAGTCCAGTAGCATCTTTAAGACCAACAAAGTTGCATTCTGGGTATAAGCTTATGTGTGCATGCACATGAAAGCTTATACCCAGAATGAAACTATGTTGGTCTTAAAGGTGCCACTGGACTCAAACTTTGTTCTGTTGCTTCAGACCCACCTGAATGCAAAAAAAATTTAAAAAAGGAAAACAATGCCATAAAAACAAAATAACACATACAATAATTAACACAATACATTACAACCATAGCCTCTTTATAAAAGACCCCTTCTGAACAATTCAGTAAGGACCAAGAGGTTGCCTATGCTTGAAAAACTTTAAGTAATATGAATTATACAGCTCCATAAAATAGTACTTGGGGGGGGGGGATCAGCCGTTTCTATTGTCCTGTTTGAAACTGGGGAGGGAAGGTAGCATGATATAGCCTGATCTCATCAGATCTTGCAGGATAAGCAGCTTTGGTACTTGGAACAGAGACCACCAAAGAAGGCTCTGCAGAGAAGACAATGGCAAACCGCCTCTGCTTCTCACTTGCCTTGAAATACCCTTGCAGTTTGACAGCATATACATACATGCATCTTTGTAACTGATGAGACAACAGGGTCTTGCCTTCAGAGAAAGCAGTAGCTCTTGCTCAGATCACTGAATCATTTGTTTTTGTTACATCATCTGCATGAGCCTGTTGCAGCATAATGATACAAAATACTTAGTAATGAAAATTGCCTTGCATTTATACCATTGTGAAGGAACTATTTGATAAAAGCAAGCAAAATGTTCTTCTTTTCCATCTTCTTGGATTGTTCAGCTTAAAGAGACTTCCACATATCTGACTGCCACTGAATTTCCATATAGCTTAATGATTTGATCATTTGGTGTCATTTCTGTACAGTTGTTCTGTTTATATGCTTGGTTTTGATTGCTGGTTATCAGTCAGAGTTGCTGGAACATGATTCTCTTGCTTAGCCATATTGTGCCAACCATCCAACCATGGTATGCACTATTACAGAAGGGTAAATAAGATGCTAAAACAAAATGTTATGACTTCTGTTATTACTGATAATAACAATTAGAATTTGTGAGATCATATCTTATTTGTGAGAAGTCTTTAAACTTGCTAGGCAGTATTTATAGAATAAAAGAATGATGAATTTAAGTCATTCCATGTGGATGTTTCAGCTCCATGTACTAAGGTAACTTCTCCCCATTTGTTCTATAATGCCTGGTCACAGTTCTGACACCCAAAACTGCAACAGTTAGAAACCATTTCAGTCTCACTAGCTGTTCTTTCTGCTTGTAACCTAAAAGTCACATTCTTCAACAGAGAAACTTCATAGAGACAATCTAGTGTGAAATTGCTTACTTAGAATTTATGAGCAAATTTGATTCTGTACATTTAGACTGAAATCAAGACCTAAGATTTCTCTCTCACTAGAATTATTTTTCTATGTTTTCATTTTTGATTTGAAATATTTTAGGGTTTTTAAAAAATCATTAATTAATCTTAAATTGTTGTCCCGGTATCCCTGTTAACTCTCCTGTATGCCTCATACAGGACAGAAAGGAGGGACACACATTTTCTCAATAAAAATGAATAGAATATCACATATGCCAAACTATGGCATTACCACAAGTTATTGCTGTTGTGAATAGTTACTGTTCCTTTTTCTTACCCAAACTAAAAGTAACTCCCACTGTTCCTGTCTAAGTAACCATTTACTTTTTCTTACCCAAACTAAAAGTAACTCCCATTTTGGTGTGTAAAACAGCAGAGTACGTATTTTGCCAGGACCCCTCTGCCATGATAAAGCATCAGTTTTGAGTCTGCATTATGCATTATATTGAGTCTACAAATTGAGAGAACTGAATATGTTGGTGTAGACTGTTTTTCCTATCTGCCATGAATCCAGAGTTCGGGAACGTCCAATTGTATTGTGAATCATAATCTTTGTGGTAGAGACCTGGTGGACATCTTCAGGTTCTAGCCTGTTCCTCGGCCCAGCCCTTATGGATTTTGGCAAAGACTGGTGACCCACAAATCTGCAAAAGAAGTGCTAGACCCATAAAGCAGCCCACTCACCAGCATTTGGCAAGGGGACTGGAGCTAATGACTAGTAATGTGGGAGCTGTGACTAATCTGCAAGGGAGCAAAAGGATCCACCCCGAGAGGTAATTTTGTCAATGAAAATTCAGCATCCATTTTTGTGACTTATAGCCTTGAGTTCACAGGTGGGTCAACATGGAAGTTTCCCTTCTTAATTTACAGAGGTGGCCTGAGTATGAAAGACATTCTTATATAGTCTCTTCTTATGTTCCTGAGTTAGCAAAATGTAGTTCCCAAAAGAAACATAAGTTCCTCCCTCTTTTTTTAAAAAAATGGGTGGAACTTTAACACTGCCTAAAAACTGGGGACTAATAGCAGACATGCTGGGTTTCATGTGCATACACAGAATAATGAGTTGGTACCAGACAGTGGGTTTTTCATTCAATTCCCATTGGACTAAATGGGAACACCTCAAGAACACACAGTTTATTTCAATGGAATGTGTACAGAAAACTTCCTGATTGTTTCTATAGAATTTATGAATCCAGTCAATGTCAAGTAATATCCCACTTTCAGCTTTTGTGTATTTATTGCACTGGTATTAGAGTTGCGAGGTCTGGGTTGGAAAATATCTGGAGACTTTGGAGGTGGATCCGGGAAAGGGTGGGGTTTGGGAAGGGGCCTCAGCATGGTCCAATGCCACAGTGTCCACCCTTCAAAGCAGCCATTTTCTCCATGGGAGCTGATCTCTGTCACTGGGAGATCAGTTGTAAAAGCAGGATCTCCGAGCCCCACCTGGAGGCTGGCAACCCTAACTAGTATTCCAGTTTAACCATCTCTAGTTACAATAATACCCTACAAGTTTTCTAGCAAGAATCTAGCAAGTTTTCCCAAGAAGCTATCACAGTAGTGACAGGGTAATTTCCCTCCCCCACACAACACTTTACAGACACTGTGATCTGCAGGGCTTCTATTTTTTTAAAGAGGTGCCGGAATCTGTATAAGGGAAATGAAGTTTTCAATCTGTATACTGAAAATTCATTAACTTTAAAAAGAATTTTGTTGAAGAGGTTTCAGAACTCTGTTCCAGTGTGTTCCCCCAGGAAAAAAGCCTTGGTGATCTGTATTAATCTGTATTATTAAAGTTTATAAATGTGGAATGGCTGATGGCTTAATTTCAGTTTATATTAAAGCAAACTATAGTTTAAATATGTGACTGTAATTTGTATTTGTGATTTTAAAATACATTATGATTTACACTTAGTCAAGCACATGTGAAGACTGAGATTAGAAGTTAGAACTAGGAGTATAAAATATATTGGTTGTCAGGTTGCCAGCTCCAGGTTGGGAAATACCTGGAGATTGGGGGTGGAGCCCGAGAAGGGTGAGATTTGGGGAGGGGAGGGACTTCAATGGTGTATAATACCATAGAATTCACCTGCCTTAGCCTCCATTTTCTCCAGGTGAACTGATCTCTGTTGCCTGAAAATCAGTTGTAATAGTGAAAGATCTCCAGCCACCATCTGGAGGTTGACAACCCTTTGGTTGGGACAGACAGACAGACAGACAGATATAGATATATGTTTGTGTAAATATATATATATATGTGTGTGTGTGTGTGTGTAAATATAAAGTTACAAAATTAGACACAATTCATAGAGAGAAATATTGAGAGGCACAATGTGCAAACTGAATAGATCAGGGGTGTCGAATTCATTTGTTATGAGGGCTGGATCTGACATAAATGAGACCTTGTTGGGCCGGGCCATGTGTGTCATAAAATGTAATGCCACGTAGTGGAGATATAAACTTTATAAAGGACACAGACAAACACAATTAAAGATTTTCAAAACTTTAAATAAAACATGCTTAAAACACTAACACTCTTGCAATATTTTGTCTGTTTAACAGTCTCTGATAACTGACACCTCTGCTCTGAATTATTGCATCAAAATGTCTGTGCTGTAGCAATCTTGACTATGCTGTTCAGGTGTGCATCTGTAAGCTGCAAACCTACTTTTGATTTATTGACATTCATTACAGAAATCTCATGCTCAGTGTTCTGAGCCAAGGACCCAGGGGAAAACATGAAATGGTTGGGCATTGCAACCTTTTGTACATAAGTTGCTTCATGTGCTGGTCAAGGACATGAAAAGGCATCCTAATACAGACTGAGGGCCATATGTTTGTCTACAAAACTATAGTCCTCCTCCCCAGAGAAATAACTACAACTTCCTTCAAAGGAAATGTGCTGAGTGAACTTGGCCTGGACATACACTTTCAGCCTGATCCACCTCACTGGCTTGTTGTTATTCCTCCTCTAAAGGGAAAGGAGTTTGTAAATCGCTCTGAGACTCCTTTGGGTAGTGAAAGGCAGGGTATAAATCCAATCTCCTCCTCCTCCTCCTCCTCTTCTTCTTCTTCGAGATTGTTAAAGCAAGCTGTGATGTGGCAGCAGCAAGACAACTGGAAAAGGAAGTAGGAAACAGCCAGGACCTTGGAGGCCAGATTGGGGCCCTCCAAGGGCCTGATCCAGCCCATGGGCCACATGTTTGATAACCCTGGAATAGATTATATAGAAAAATCCTTGAAATGATGCAAAGAGAACAGGGGAATTTTCAGAATCTTTAATAAATAGGAGAGCATTTTTTTCAGGAACTGTTTGGCTGAACAGAGGTGGGGAAAGCTGCCCTGGCTTCTTGTGCACAATTATGAATGCATGTATAGATATATGAGCTATATAAACAAAGAGGCTTATAAAGTACCAAATGATGTAAAATCTATTTTTAATAACCCTGTCCCTTTTCCTGTAATGTTTCCTACCTAATGAACCAAGAGAGCCAGTGTGGTGTAGTGGTTAAGAGTGATGGACTCTAATTTGGAGAACTGGGTTCAATTCTGCACTCATCCACATGAAGCCAGCTGGGTGACCTTGGGTTAGTCACAGCTCTTTCAGAGCTCTCTCAGCCCCAAAATAAGTCTAGCTCGCCACCCAGTGCTGCATGACACTAATGAGCAAGAACTTAAGGTTGCCAGACAATCTTTATTTTGTTATGTGTTTTTGTTATGCCAGTGATTTATTTTGTTATGATATTTGTTTGGAACCAGGATTATAGAGGGGGCAGGTGGAATTTTTGTCAGGTGGTATGGTGGCTCTCAACACCCCTGCCCTAAGCATAATCTCAACCTGCCTCTTACTGAAATCCTGCAACTCAGCAGATGTATGGGAATCCTCAGACTGCCAAGGCATGTGATTTGGGTTTCATGCAGTATTGGGGTTGGGTCTTGTTGTGAGAGCCAGTTTGGTGTAGTGGTTAAGTGTGCAGACTCTAATCTGGGAGAACCGGGTTTGATTCCCCACTCCTCCACATGCAGCTGCTGGATGACCTTGGGCAAGCCATAGTTCTGTCAGAGCTGTTCTCTCAAGGACAGTTCTGGAAAGAGCTCTCTCAGCCCCTCCTACCTCACAGGTTATCTGTTGTGGGGAGGGGAAGGTAAAGGAGTTTGTAAACTGCTCTGAGACTCTGAGTGAAGGGCAGGGTATAAATCCAGTCTCCTCCTCCTCCTCCTCCTCCTCCTCTTCATTTTCTTCATCTGCTTCTTCTTCTTCTTCTTGCCCAGAGGAAATTGTTGTCTGAGGGCCCTTGCTAATTTATGATTCTGGCAGCCCTAGGCATGTAGCCAGATCAGACCCAATCTGTGGCAACACTACCTTTTCTCCGGCTTCCAAAGAAAACGTCTGTAGACGTCAATAGGAATATTCAGGTGTCAAGTAACTGATCATTCGTGCTCTTTCTATGCTGCCAAACTCTGTTGCTCTTTTTTCTGTTGCCAAGAGCCCTGACTCATCCAGTTCTTTTCCCCAGCTTAAAGTTTGCATATTCCACCCCCCTCCACTCTTACCAAAATGGAGAAATTAATATTTGTTGTATATAGATCTCTCTGGGTATTGTATTCAGATGAGTAACATGCAAAGAAAAGAAGCTGAGGCAAGTCTGTGCGGATATCCCTTCTCCTCTGAGCAGTTAATTCGGCTTCCTTTACAAAATCTCTTGCAACTGCTGAGGGTGGGGGGGGGGGCAGTTGACATGTAATAAATAATTTGACACCTCACCCCATACCATCCCACTGCTGTGCTGGGCACTTGCGACGTGCAGGGTTTGCATAAATTTCATAGGTGCAGGTCAAGGAGCATTTGCAAGATAAACAGAGACACGCACCGTCTCATTAGCAGCTCCTTATGAAAGAATTTCCTTGGGTCAAATGACTAATATGCTATTAAACCTTTAAAGTCATGACAAATATTGGGAGTCTAAAGAAGTGGGCCACAATCAGTCAAAATCCTGATGAAAAGCGTGAAGTATATGGAGGCAGGGAACCCATCCTTTATTTTGATAGCAGGTCGCCAAACATGTCAACGTTTTCACAGATGAAGGCAGGTAAGATGGTCCCTATCACAGAGGGCATTTGGTAGGGGTTAGCTTGATCTTCTCAGATCTCTGAAGCCAAACAGGGTCAGTCCTGGTCAGTATTTGGATGGGAAACCATCAAGGAATACCAGCATAGCTACACACAGAGGCAATGGCAAACCATCTCTGAACGTCTGTTGCCTTGAAAATTCTATGGGGTCGCCGCGAGTCAATTGTGACATGGTGGCCAAAACAAAAACCCAACAACAAAAAAAACAGTTTGGGCCAATTTAGATGCATCTTTGACCTATGCATATTCAACCTGTGTGTTGTTTTTGTCTTGCTAATGGACCATTGGGGAGGGAGGTGAAATTTCATGCAGTTCAGTGCTTGCTTGTTCATACAGACAAGCTTTAAAAAAAAAATCCAAAAAATCTCCCCAGAAGGCAAAATAGATGCAATAATTTACCAAGCACAAGCACAAACAGAGACTGTTGTAAATAAGTACAGGTGACGTGTGGATCATTTATTTATTTATTTGAAATACTTATAACTCATCTTTCCCCCCAAAGGGGTCATGTCAGCTCACAGAACAATACCCAACAGTACCCATAAGAGAAATAAAAATAGAAATAAAGATTCCAAAGAATAACTTATCCATTCCAAAACCATGACCACTTTTTCAACTTGCAAGCTCAATTTCTCCAAAAACATCATTAAAAACTCCCTATCAAATAATACTTTTTTGGAAAGTATGAAAGACCTTCCTCACCTCCTCTACCAACAATAGCACTGCAACCAACAAGGCTTGGACACAAGAAGACTTTACTCTATAAGCACCTCAAGCTGTAGCCAGTTTGACCAATGCAAGTGGCCAAGTCAGCTCACAGAACAATACCCAACAGTACCCATAAGAGAAATAAAAATAGAAATAAGGACTCCAAAGAATAACTTATCCACCCCAAAACCAGGACCACCCTTTCACCTTGCAAGCTCCATTTCTCCACCCAATTGCAAAAACATCATTAAAAACTCCCTATCAAATAACATAGCCTTATACTTTTGGGGAAAGTATGAAGGACCTTCCTCACCTCCTCTACCAACAATGGCACTGCAACCAACAAGGCTTGGACACAAGACTATAACCCTATAAGCACCTCAAGCTGTAGCCAGTTCGACCAGTGCAAATGGTTCATGGGTTATGCTGTTGGATCTAGCAACCAGCTATAGCTGCATCCACACATCTATGGATATTGTGCTTTTGGCCCCATAGCTAGACGCTTTTCATTGGGGGAGCATTGGAAGAAGGAGGGGCAGGGGAGAAAAAAGAATGGAGGAGACAAGTGTTTTAGGTTTATTAAGTTCCACTGGGCTTGACAGCTTTCACACCACCTCCTTCCTCTGCTGCTACTCCTGACCCCCTGCCCTTGCATTGCAAAAAGCTAGGGATGGATTCCCTTTCCCACTCCAGTGCCTTGGCTTGGCTCAGCTCCTGCGACACACAGTGGTCGTTTCCTGCGGGAGCGCATGGGAGCGGAGCTCCGGCAGTAAAGAGCCCAGGGGGCGGGGCACATGCAACAAGCCCCGCCCCCTGCTCCCAGCAGCCCTCAGTCAGGCCATGAGGAGCAAGAAGCAGGCAGGTAAGTTGCAGAGCCCCCCCCCCAATCCCACCTTCAGGTATAAGCTCTCCCTCCTTTGTGAGGGCAGAACTGTGCGTCCCCCCCCCCCATTGCTAGCAATCCAAAACAGTCCAGCGGCACCTTTAAGACCAAGTTTTATTCAAG
>NW_015164226.1:491130-495770 GCF_001447785.1 Gekko japonicus
GGTGATGTCAGGGGGTGTGGCCTTATGACACACTTCCAGTGATGTCAGGGGGTGTGGCATATGCTAATGAGTTGTGTTAATGAGTTCCCCTAGTTTTGTGTCTGGGGGCAACTGGAGGCAGGTGAAGGAGGAGCTGGGCAGGACCCTTGGCTTTGGCCAGCAGGCAGGAGGGCTGCTGCGAGCACCTTGGAGGATCTGGAGCTGCCCACCAGGGCCAAGCCATCTGGGGAGGCTGGGAGAAAGCAGGGAGCCCCAAAACTCACCAGCACACTGGGAGGGAAGAGACTGAACTGGATGATTCAGAGAAGGAAAAACAGACTGGGAAACAGGAAAGCAAGGAGGAGGAGCTCTGCTGCCGACCGGACCATACACCTCTTTTTCTACAAACTGACCCCTGGCGACACACAAGAAACTCGCCAACTCCCCTCCCTGGCAAACCCCAAAGAGCTTTGTGTCTGGGGGCAACTGGAGGCAGGTGAAGGAGGAGCTGGGCAGGACCCTTGGCTTTGGCCAGCAGGCAGGAGGGCTGCTGCGAGCACCTTGGAGGATCTGGAGCTGCCCACCAGGGCCAAGCCATCTAGGGAGGCTGGGAGAAAGCAGGGAGCCCCAAAACTCACCAGCACACTGGGAAGGAAGAGACCGAACTGGATGATTCAGAGAAGGAAAAAAAGACTGGGAAACAGGAAAGCAAGGAGGAGCTCTGCTGCCGACCGGACCATGGGAAACCGGAAACAATCAAGCAGGAAGCAATCAAGGAGCTCAGAAAAAGAGGCTTACCTGGGAAGGTAGAGTGGCTGCGGTGAGCAGGTGGCATGGTGCAAAAAAATAATAATAATGAAGGAAGCATAGGCAGGAAGAAAAAGGAGGAGCTTCTCTGCTCTGCCGTGGCCACATGGCAGCCACTGCCAGCTTATGATAAGGAGGCGGAAATGGCACGGCAGAAGCAGAAAAAAAATTTTAAGTGCCAAGGAAGATTAGGGGGTGCTTTGAGAATTCGGGAGGGGGCATTGCCCCATGTGCCCCACACTACCTACACCCCTGTGTGCTCTGATTACATTATAGCAATAATTCATAACTGTCTTACCCACACACACAAAAATCCAGTTGTGAATGACTGAATTTCAGTGAGCTTCAGTGATTCCCTTAGGAATTCTGGAAAAATTATTGGTACTTTGGCAGTTTAAATTCATCACATCAGAACAGATAATACATCTGCGCATACTGTACATCCTTGTGCATTCATTTGTTTGCCATAGGGTTGCCAGACCCCCTGGTGGTCCCCTGCCACTAGGCCCTGCTCCCCAGTTGCCAATCAGCTGGCCATCAGGGGGACTTGCCTGGAGAAAGAGAAAGGCCTAGGCCTCATCCCATGTCGCACAGGAAGTGACATCATCATTCCAGTACCGTCCAGATGACACTCTGGTATTTGGGCAAAAACACTATGGTAGAAGCCAGCTATACTATAGAGTTTTTGTCCAAATACCAGAGTGTCACCTGGACATCACTGGTATGATGATGTCACTTCTGGTGTGACACCGGCGGCAAGGCCTGGGCCTTTCTGTTTCTTTAGATAAGTCCCCCCCCCCATCCCCTGCTGATTACCAGGAGGGAAGACAAAACACACAGAAAACATAGTGTGCCAATGATCCCTCTAAGCTGTGGAGTCTTGTGAGCAGAAATTCTACTTTGTGAGCTACTAGCATTAAAGTTGTGAGTGAGTGATTTGGTTACTGCAGAAATTAGTTTGCTCTGGAGCCATCTTTCTTGAGCTAAGACAAAAATGTGTGAACCAGAGGCTAAAAAACTGTGAGCTAGCTCACACTAACTCAGCTTAGAGGGAACACTGGTGCCAATTATCAAAAACAAATTAAAACTGTGAATGCAATTAACAAGTCTAATATCGATGCCTTTAAAAGAATATTTTGAAATACCAAAAAACCTTCAACAACATATTGAGTATATATTAATAAATATTCAGTTATCAACATTTTCTTATAACCAACTCCAAAAATATTTAATACAAAGTCAAAAGCTTCAAGCCAGAGTTACAATGTAACACATAAAGTTCCCAGACTCTCAAAATGTAACAATCATGAGCTATAAATCAAGATTACAATTTAACACTACCAGTTCCGAAGTTCTCAATGTGACAAATTTATATAACAGATCAACAATTGGAAGTTATGGAGCAACATATATCCCAGGCATGTAAATATGTTTCTGTCCGCTTTTTCAAAGCCACATCTCCCTTCCATTGCACTGTTTTCTCATTCTGCAATCCACCTTAAGTGTCAGTGAGATAGGCAGACTATGAAGTAAATAAATAAAATGACAGACATGTGTGCTGGGCGTGTCATGATATAAAGGATACACTTTGTACAAAAGGGTCTATACTAGAGTGCTAAGTTGTTGTGTTTGTTTTTTATTAACTGCCCTATCCCAGCTTGTGCCGGGCTCTGGGCGATGTATAGGGCATGATGCCACAAAATATACAAAAACATTAAAATTCAATATATAACAATAAAAATACAGAATAAAAGATCTGAGATTGCAATTTTCCTATAATATTATTTGTTCCTATTCTAGGTTAGATGACTATCTTCCACCAAGTCTTCCACCAAAAGAGATGAGTTCTTCCAACAGAGAAAATCCTTCTTCATCAGAAGGAGTCTTTGTCCATTGGAGGAAGGGAAAGGCGGTAATAGGATCCAACTCAGTGAGTTTTAAACAGAGTGATCTCATTCATGGACAGCTGTATTGATAAAGAGACTAAAAGTTTCTAAAGATTGGTGCTCCAAGCACAAAAGGCAGGATTATAATCTTTTTCAAAGTCTATGAGCTTTTGTTCATGTTAACTTTCTATGGTGTTTTGAGTACCTTCTTCCTCTCCCTCTTTACAGCTGAGCCTGTCAGTAATAAGAACATCCACCCAATGTGTCATAGAGCAGGGATGTATATTCCAATATTAACTAATAGAAATCCAGACCAAACATGCTCCATTCAGGGCTGACTTATCCATTAGGCACAGTAGGCACAGTGCCTAGGACCCACAATACTTTTAGGGGCCCATGAAAATGTTTTGATTTCTTTTAAAATCAGAAGGGGGAAAAAATGTACTTTTAGGGTCGAAGAAAATGTTTTCATTTTTTCTCACATCAGAAAAAAAATGAAATGTTTAGGGCCCACAAAAATGTATTAAATTTTGCCTAAAATGAGGAGGGGAATAAAAGGTTGAAGTATTTAAAGTTATATCAAAAGTATTTTTAATATTGATGTTATTACGGCGGGAGGGGCCCATGAAAGCAAAAGTGCCTAGGGCCCACAAAAGTCGTAATGCTGACCTGGCCCCATTGTTAAAAACATATTTTGAATTTTTAAAAATATTCTGGATTTTAAAAAAGGAATAACATTTGGACATCACAAAGGAAGGGAATTAATGCTTTATCTTCTGGGGCCTGATGGATTGCACTGATTGGTGGAAGTACCATGCACAAGTATTTACCATTTTAGGTCCTGTACAAGGACAGAGGAATGCTGCCATTTCCTTGCCTGTATTGAGGGTTTCCTCTGAGACAGTGTGTATCTACAGGTTCTCTGTTCTTTGATTTGCATTCCCTTTGTTTTGCAACTGCTAAGGTGCATTTGAGAGAATGCTGTTTACAATGCAATCTTAGGCAAAGTTACTCCAGTTTAAGCACATTGTGTCCTGTCCCATTACAGTTCCTGTCCCTCATTTGTTGCAGTGTCAAACATTTCACCGACCTGCTGTGTCTGGGAGATGCCTAGGGACATTTTTCATTTCTATAAAACAGAGACACATTCCCTTAACTCCCTGAAATTTAACATCTGTACAAGGACAGAGGAATGCTGCCATTTCCTTGCCTGTATTGAGGGTTTCCTCTGAGACAGTGTGTATCTACAGGTTCTCTGTTCTTTGATTTGCATTGCCTTTGTTTTGCAACTGCTAAGGTGCATATGAGAGAATGCTGTTTACAATTTTAGGCAAAGTTACTCCAGTTTAAGCACATTGTGTCCTGTCCCATTACAGTTCCTGTCCCTCATTTGTTGCAGTGTCAAACATTTCACCGACCTGCTGTGTCTGGGAGATGCCTAGGGACATTTTTCATTTCTATAAAACAGAGACACATTCCCTTAACTCCCTGAAATTTAACATGTGCTTAAAACTCTCTTTTTTTGCCATCAAGTTGTGGATGATTTAGGGCAAACCCCATAGGGTTTTCAAGGCAAGAGATGTTCAGAGGTGGTTTGCCATTGCCTGCCTCTGCACAGTGACCCTGAAATTCCTTGGTGGTCTCCCATCCAAATACTTACCAGGGTCGACCCTGCTTAGCTTCTGAGATCTGACAAGATCAGGCTAGCCTAGGCTATCCAGTCAGGGGTCTTCTGTAATAAATGAAAAATCGTTATTGGTTATCCTTAACAGGATTGCAGACATCATTACTATAGGAATCTGAGGCTGTTTGAAGAACATGATCAAGGGGAAACTATGTTAATTTGCACCAAACAGGGATTTGTTATTTGTAAAGCAAAAATCAGATATTCTGACATTTTGAGATGTTGAATACAAGCCTGGGGGATGATAGAAAGAGAGCCAAATAATTGTATCTGAATATATATTT
>NW_015164226.1:495785-496224 GCF_001447785.1 Gekko japonicus
GGAAAGAAGCCAGTAGTTTATAAGTGATAATATAGATTATATAGTTTAATCATTTTTCTTTAGCTTTGCATGAGTCAGATGTACTAATTAAAGATAATTAAATCTGAGAGGTGCACTATGGATCAGATACAGAATTCAAGATAATTCAAGATCTGGTTAGTTTGATTTAACCTCTGGTTTTCTCTCACCTAATTAATTTATTAGGCTAGACACACCATTGCTTGATTCCAGCGCTCTCTGTTCCGGAATCCAGGGGCATGTGCAATTCAATTAAGGATGTTCCGTATTCTGATTCAAAGTATTGCTGTGTTATGACCACAGAGTCTAAGTCAGTAGTAGGTGTGAACAGGCTAGGGCTGCCAAGTGGAGGCGGGTGGCGGGTAAACCCCCGCTTTGGAGGCCTGATTTCCGCCGCCACGGAATCGGGCCCTGGGGGGAA
>NW_015164226.1:496394-518833 GCF_001447785.1 Gekko japonicus
TACATTAATTTAAGATGATCCAAACAAAGTAAGGAAAGCAATACCAAATGCTTTCATTTCCTTAAAATTATTTGGCAGAGAATTCGACACTTTAATGATGGTCTGGGCCTGGCTGGGGCAATGGCATGCGTGCCCACAGAGAGGGCTCTGAGTGCCACCTCTGGCACCCGTGCCATAGGTTCACCACCACTGCTCTAGGCAGCATTCCTTGTGGGAAGGGGGGTGGGGAGACTGCCAAGTATGTAGGTGGGGCTTCAAATAAATGAATGGAGAATCAAGAAGTTCCTTGTCACCTACATTTTCTATCAACCTCTCATCAACCCCAAACATCTATGTATGCCTTACAGTACAATCTTAATAAGGTCTAATTCTGTTTAGGATTTCACTGTTAGTGGCTATGAACTGCTAAAGTCAGAAATGTATATGTTGAACAAAAACAGTGATTTTTAAATTCAGATGTTTTTAACCTATTGATGAGCACTTTCTTATGTAAATAATAATTTTTTTATGCCCCTTAGCTCCTTTAAACACTGTGCCATACACACAGGCATAATAGCTGAAGTGACTACTGTTATTTGGGGGATCAAGATTGATTAAAGGCTGCGGGACAGTGATGTTAAACAAAATCAATCCTGAGACAGGAGGGATTTAGGTAGGGTGTACTGGGCAGGTCGAGGAGCTGCGGTGGCTCAAGTGGTTAAGACGCTGAACTGCAGGCTGTGGAAGGTCGGTAGTTCAGCAGTTCAAGACTCGGGTGCCGCATGATGGAGTGAGCTCCCATCTCTAGTTCCAGCTCCTGCCAACCTAGCAGTTCGAAAGCAAGACATTGCAAGTAGATAAATAGGTACCACTTCGGTGGGAAGGTCTTTATGCCCCTTAGCTCCTTTAAACACTGTGCCATACACACAGGCATAATAGCTGAAGTGACTACTGTTATTTGGGGGATCAAGATTGATTAAAGGCTGTGGGACAGTGATGTTAAACAAAATCCATCCTGAGACAGGAGGGATGTCGGTAGGGTGTACTGGGCAGGTCAGGTGGATGGCATTTGCAGCACTAGGGGGACGACAGTCAACACTGATTTTTCTGTCTAGGTTTCCTACTTTAAGAACAAGCCGTCATTCTTAAATTATGGCTATGATTAAATTAAAATCCTAGTTTGTGACAAATCTGTCTTCCTAGGTGGGATGGTGCACCTGCAGGCCCCTTTGGTTATAAAGCTGGTTGTGACATGGTGGGCTCTCCATCATCTCTTGCAGTTTATGGATTATCTCTTGTTGCCTCCCATGAAAACTGAATTGCCACTTGTGGCAACAGGATTTTTTTAAAATTATGATTATTGCTTATTATCCTCCTTCCTCCTAAATATGCATAAAAGTCCCTTTTGACTCCAGTTATTTATTGAAAGGTTCTAAGGCTGAGGCAAGGTTGAATAAAACTAATTCTAATTAATTAAAGATGCAGGTGAAAACAATGGAAATTTTTTAAAATGAGAATCCTTATCTTAAATAGATTGCATGGATGCAAGCCTTATTGATTTCAGTGGAACTTATTTCCACATTTTGTGTTTAGGATCTGAGTGTGATACAAAGCAAATGTTCTTTAACACTTCCTGTTTTACATTTAGCTAGGACAATTCTTTGTCTTTTTTCTAGTACCCCATTGAGTTTCCTAAGATCAAAAACAGGCTGATTAGATCTATGGAAGTTAATGGGATTTAGGCTATATTTCTAGAAATGCTTCCCTGAGAGCATGCCCCATTGAAGCCAGCATGCTTACTTCTGAGTAAACATGCATAGGACTGAGCTATGCAGGTCAGATTATCCTGGATCAGGCTTGTAGCCATAATATTCTTCTAGTGTGACTACAAACTAAATAATTTTTAAAAGGCTGAGAAGCACACCTGATTTCTGTGCCCCCTGGATCTGTCTAAGAAAATCATACTATACAAAATGATGTAAAATATTGTTTTTATAATTAGGCTTTAAAATATAAATGTTCTAGTCCAAATTGACTTTACCATGTGAAGAAGGTATAAAAATTATTTTCGTGTTCTCATCCCAAACTCCCTGCTCCTTCCATTTCCTTTAGTTTATGAGATCCCAAACTCCCTGCTCCTTCCATTTCTTTGAGTTTATGGGCTCTCATTCAGTTCTAAGCCACTTCTGAACAGGAACCACTTTTATTTAGCCTTTTGGAATATGTGGATGTTCTTCAAGATGATGCTGTTAATCATCAGTATTTTCTATAGCACTGTGGCTAATACAAATAATGATTGCTGACCAAGAAGAAGAAGAAGAGAGAAGAGATTGGATTTATACCCCGCTCTTCACGACCCAAGGGAGTCTCAGGGCGGCTTACAAACTCCTTTCCCTTCCCCTCCCCACAACAGACACCCTGTGAGGTAGGTGGGGCTGAGAGAACTCTGACACAAACTGCTCTTTTTCAAGGACAGCTCGTGCCAGAGCTTGTGACTGACCCAAGGTCACATCAGCAGGTGCAAGTGGAGGAGTGGGGAATCAAACCCGGTTCTCCCAGATTAGAGTCCGCACACTTAACCTCTACACCAAACTGGCTCTCAAGAAAACAATACAAAAAATGACAGTTATGCCACAGTTACAAAATTGATCGCAGTCGATCACAATATCAGGCATACTTGACGTAATTAATTTCAACAAGACTTAAGTAGAGACTACTCCACTCCGGCAATTATAAGTGTTGCTGCATAAGGAAAATACATTATTAGAGTATCTAATTAAAGGATACTTATATATAAACATTTCTTATACCTGTCACTGTAATTCCCCCCCAGTTTTTCTTTGTTAGAGTCATTTCTTGTATAGGAAGTTAAATATATCTGAATTCCTTTGAAGACTTTAAAGCGCTATGCAAATGTTGGTGGTGATGATACTGGTAAAGTAATAGTAGTAAAACTGCCATTCAGATCACCTCTTCTCCAAATAATTCTTTATTTGCTTTGGTTTGCTTAAGCGTTTCTCACTAGGTCCTATCGTCACTGACAAGGTCCATGCAAGGTCCAGAGGTATCCTTTATGTCATGTTGGAATTTGAATGTCCATGCCTTGCCTGTGATCAGTTATCTGATTTTGTAGCTGATGCTTAAGATCTTTCAGCTCTCTCTATAAAATCTTCTCTAGTTCATTCTGCAGTGTCATTTTTGCCCAGAGCTAAAGCACCTTTCAGCAGATCTTCATAATCCACAGGCCAGGCACAGACATTACCATATGCATGCAGCTGCTGCTAAAAATGGCAGACATCTAGTTTCTTCCTCCATAATGTCTAGTACAACTTACCTGTTTCTTAACTTCATGACCCTGAACATTTCCCTGTCCCCTGCCATTAGCAGCCCACACTGTGAAGAGTATAAAGAAAGGCATAATGTGGTCAAATCAGAAGATGGGTACGTTGTCTTAGATGATATGGAAGGGGCAGTGTAGAACTGGACACATGGGTGCTGTTCTCATTGGCTGCTGTGTGGAAATTGTAATAAATAATTCTGACTGTAGACAGTGGGTGTTAGGAATGAATCACATTGGATTTAGTTGTTATAGAACTTGCAGACCAGAGCCTCGAGCTTAGTTCTGTATTAATGGAATCCATGGCACCTACCTACCTCACAGAGTTGATGCAAGTATAATAAAAATAGAGTAGATATATGCTTCTCTGAGCTCCTTAAAGGAAGGACAGACAATGTAACAGACAGAGAAATGTAACAGATGGAGAATCTGCCATAGTAGTCAATAACTTCCTTGACCTCTATTTGAATAATGATTATTGAATGTCCCTCTAAAGTTATATCATTAGGAATGATAAAGTGGAGTTTCCCCCCCTTAACTCTCAGTTAACAGCCCCCAGAAATGAAGTTCCTGGATTGCTAACCCAGTGTTTTCTTTGTATGTCTCATCTATGCCTTAAGATGAATAAATAAATTGATATGTATGTCTGCAAGTCATAACTCCAATTGATAAATAGATAGGTCAGTCAATATCAATTGTGTGGTAATTTGGATGAGGCAATTGAGAAACTTAAAAAAACCTGTTCAACCCTTTTCATGATATGAGTGAATTGATTAATACCAGTCACTCAAGAGGTTTTTTTTTTTTTTTATATGTGAAAGATAAATCAGTATAAATTCTATTGCAGAGGTTTTCAGATTACTCTGAAACACTCCTCCATGAGAAGAACAGTAAAAGTGGGTAAACCATGACTGCTGTTCCACAACAATGTGTACCCACAAAAGTATGGACTGGGGCATATGCACAGCCCTCCTCCTGGCGACGTGATGTCTTGTTCCTAGATGGGTCAGATATAGTTCAGCCCAGTGAGTTCAGGTAACCAATCAATAGGCCTTGACAACCATAATACAGTTCAACACAGGAGCTGTCCCATAATGCTAGGTCTTCCAAGGATCTTGTCTAGAGGAAAGGGCACAGATCCAGCTTGAAGATGCTCACAACTTTGAGAGCATCATACTAACACATATAAGATGGACAGACACAATGAATAAACATGATAAATCAACATAAAGGTTTTTCTACTATACACTATGCAAAAGGAGGGTCACAAATCTCCTGGCCCTTTCCGCCCAGCAACAGCAATTAACTAAATAAATTGTAGAAAACATGTCTCTTCATATTGGTAGAATTCAGCTAGGATATTATGGAACAGTGTGGACATGCCTTAATCCCTCCTTTGCCTGATGTGGGTTCCTGACTGTTAGTGAAGTCATTCCCTGTATCATAGAGACTTTATCTCTGTCCCAAGCAGCTGGGCACCAGCTTCTGGTGTACTTTTTGACTTCTCTGGGAAGGCAGTTTTCTGCTTCATAAAATGGTTCCTTGTGCACCATAATGTCTGAGGCTTTTTGGTACAACTAACGCAAATAAGACTGAGAATCTGGAAGCAGACAGGTACAATTGTCCAGCTCCCTGAATTACCAGTCTCCAAGTTAACTATATCTGGGTTTTCCTGTTGTGGTTCTGACCCCCACAGTTTATGGCGTGGTAGGGTCTCCATGGGGAAGGGATCCTCCTATTTCAAGGTTAATTCCCATTCTAGGACTGGTTGTGGACAGGTCCAGGCACATACAACATTGCTGAGGCACCTAAAGCATGACCAGCCTTCCACATGATCTAAGAAATACCTCTAGAATGCATCCCAACATCTTCTAAACAGTAGATGTGTGGTGCTAACTTGAAGATAAATCAAGATGAAAAAGGTTCCCAAAGTCTAGGAATATTAAAACCACCAATCTAGCCAATAAATAGAAGAATCTCAACTAATCAATAAAGATTAGTAGTAAGAAGGTAGATCAGATTCAAGCTGAGTGAAAATGAATGAAGGCTCCAACATGTTTTAATGAACTGAAGGAGAAGAGTTGAAGCGTTGGTTTTTATACCCAGCTTGTCTCTACCCTAAGGAGTCTCAAAGTGGCTTATAATTGCTTACCCTATCTCTTCCCACAACAGGCATGAGGAATGCTGTGGACATAGTTTATCTTGATTTCAGTAAGGCTTTTGATAAGGTTCCACATAATATTCTTGTTGACAAGTTGGTAAAATGTGGTTTGAATCCTATGACTGTTAGGTGGGTCTGTAACTGGTTGACAGATCACACCCGAAGAGTGCTTGTTAATGGATCCTCATTCTCTTGGAGAGGAGTGACTACTGGAGTGCCTCAAGGATCTGTCCTGGGACCTGTTTTGTTCAACATCTTTATAAATGATTTGAATTAAGGAAAAGAGGGAATGCTTATTAAATTTGCAGATGATACTAAATTGGGAGAGGAAGCAAATATGGTAGAAGACAGAGTGAGGAAACAGGATGATTTTGACAGGGTGGAAAACTGGGCTAAAACAAATAAAACGAATTTCAGTGGGGATAAATGTAAAGTTCTGCATTTAGGTAGGAAAAATCAAATGCATAATTATAGAATGGGGAGATTTGTCTTGGCAGTAGTATGTGCGAAAAGGATCTACGGGTCTTAGTAGACCACACACTGAACATGAGTCAGCAGTGTGATGGAATAGTTAAAAAGGCAAATGCGATTTTGGGCTGTATCCACAGAAGTATAGTGTCCAGATCATGCAAAGTGATGGTATTTTTTACTCTACTCTGGTTAGACCTCACCTAGAGTTTTGTGTTCAGTTTTGGGCACCACAATTTAAGAAGGATATAGACAAGCTGGAACGTGTCCAGAAGAGGGCAACGAAGATGGTGAGGGGTCTGGAGACCAAATGCTATGAGGAAAGGTTGAAGGAGCTGCGTATGTTTAGCCTGGAGAGGAGACACCTGAGAGGTGATATAATAACCATTTTCAAGTACTTGAAGGGCTGTCATATAGAAGATGGTACAGAGTTGTTTTCTGTTGCCCCAGAAAATCAGACCAGAACCAGCGGGTTGAAATTAAATCAGAAGAGTTTTTGACTAAACATTAGGAAGAACTTCCTGACAGAATAGTTCCTCAGTGGAACAGGCTTCCTCAGGTGGTGGTAGCCTCTCCTTCTTTGGAGGTTTTTAAACAGAGGCTAGATGGCTACCTGACAGCAATGCTGATTCAGTAAACTTAGGAAAATCATGAGAGGGAGGACAGGAAGAGTTATATCAGTGGTTAGTTTTGTGGCCCTTTCTTACATGCCCAGGGAAATGCTGATCGCCACTTTAGGGTCAGGAAGCAATTTTTCTTTAGGCCAGTTTGGCTGGAGATCGTGGAGGGGTTTTTTTGTCATCTTTTTGGTGTGGAACAGCCGTCACTGGGGTGTGGAGGGGGAGGTATTTGTGTATTTCCTGCATTTTGCAGAGAGTTGGACTAGATAACGCTAGAGTTCCCCTCCAACTCCATGATTCTATGAGGTAGGTGGGGCTCAGAGAGTTCTAGGAAAATGGTGACTGGCCAAGGTCATCTAGCAGGCTTCACGTGGAGGAATGTGGAATCAAACCTGGTTCTCCATATTAGAGTCCACTGCTCTTAACCACTACACCACACTGGTTCCCTGATGTCTCATGCATCAAAGCCTGCTACAGCTTTTTACAGAATATATAAGGTCACAAGCAGTATTGCATGCTGTTAAACTGTCAAGACTAGTTCACATCGTGTGTGCGGATATTGTGAATGTCTAGGCAGCATCAGGAGAATCAAAATTACTTGATGTGATGAGACTTGTTCTTCTATTGTGGCTCCTGATTAAAGCATTTTCTTTAAAACCCACAATATTTTTTAAAAATGTAATCTTCTATCCAGCTGACTCATATCAGCTGTTAAATAACTAGATATTTAGGTAAAGCTGAACACCACCTATAAATCAAAGCATGTAATACAATAACCAACCCCTTCCTGTGTGGAATGCCATGTCTGTCATTGCTTGATTTATGCTGACTAGGTTTTTATATGTGTAAAACACCATTAATGTTAACATTTATGATATATAAAACTGAAAGCTATTGATAGAAGATTATATTTGCTAATATTTCAGAATAATTAACTTGGATAACTTAATTTATATATTTGGAATCTTAATTAACTACAGAAACAATCATATATAAGATAAATACTATTATCTTAATCCACGAAAACAAAGGAATACATTACAGCTTCACAATGAATTATCTGAAGGACTGCCTCCTCTCATTCTGTCCAGGCCACCGCTTAAGAGTCTCTTTGCAAGCCCTGCTTTCTCTGATCCTGCTTATAGAGATGAGGTAGATGGCATTATATAGCAAATACCACCACTTACTTAGCACATTGTTTCTGAAAGCTTTTTGACTGCGTTCCTACATTCAGCTGGCTGCCATCAACTGTTGAGCAGCCTAGCAATGAGAAATGAAATGTTGTGCATGCATGTGAGAACCATCCACCCGCCCACTTAGACCTTCTTTCTTCCCTTTCCACGTGTCATTGCTGATGCAACAGCCCATCTTAGTTTTGATCATTGCCCAGATGCAAGATGTGACAACCGTGTTGAAGACCACTGACCAGGCCCCAGGTAATTGCCTCGTCACTCAAAAGTCATGCTTAGAAGATCTTCTAAGGTCGGCTTTTGTACAATATCAGTTAATCCCAGGAGGAGCTCCTTCAAGCACTACTGAGAGGAACGAAGGTTTCGTAGGATCAGGGCTTGGCAGAGGGCACTTTTCTTTCATAAGACTCCCTGATAAGACCAAATGTTTGTTTGTTTCCATTCTTTATAAGCTGTTCTCGAAGCACATGTTTTTGCATATTCTTGCATATTAAGTCACCTGAGGCCATTTTGCAGAAGCCAAGATTATTCCATCCATCCACTTTTGAAGAAGATATCACTCCAGGTGCTAACACAGGTAAGGAAATTTTAATTTTTAAATTCCCTGAGGGGTGGGTGGAGGAAGAATCATCAGGCAATTTTCTACACCTTGGCCTAGAAGATGGGTCTCTGATGTTGATAATAATGAAAGCGGCTCAGATGCAGAAAGCGCTTCCTGTTCTCTGCTGCCACTTTCTTCCTTATAATACTGCCACTGATGCTTTCAAAAATGGATTGTTAAGCATTTGTCTCCAGATGAGTCATTCATAAAGTTTCAGTGGGGGGGTTGAGTTCTGATGCCCTGTTACACAGGTATGTTGGGGGGGGGGGGTATGTTTTCAGTATTTGTGATGAGCCAACTGACCTCAGCTCAATTTGGACTGGGCTTAGTTAATATGAGGAGCTGTGGTGGCTCAAGTGGTTAAGACGCTGAACTGCAGGCTGTGGAAGGTCGGTAGTTCAGCAGTTCGAGACCCGAGTTGCCGCATGATGGAGTGAGCTCCCCTTTCTAGTTCCAGCTCCTGCCAACCTAGCAGTTCGAAAGCAAGAAATTGCAAGTAGATAAATAGGTACCACTTCGGTGGGAAGGTAACAGCGTTCCGTGCGCCTTGGTGTTTAGTCATGCCGGCTACATGACCATGGAAACGTCTTCGGACAGTGCTGGCTCTTCGGCTTTGAAACGGAGATGAGCACCGCAACCCTAGAGTCGGACTCGACTGGCTTTCGAGCAAGGGAACCTTTACCTTTACCTAGTTAATATGAGATTTCTACCCCAAGACTTCAGAACATCTTGTTACCCCTAGGTCTTGTACTTGGTCTTTTGTCACCCTCCTTTGCTTTCTCTGCACAATGGGGTAATAATCTTTAAACATGCACACATACAGAATTGATTCATTTTCTCTTCTATCAGTTGGGGTGGTCATAGCCATATGGCACCGGAGCAGCTGATCTGGGCCTCCTGCTGGGAGCACCCACTGCTCTGCAGCCAGGTGTCCCAACCCCTTCCCCTGAAGATCCCATCGCCACAGAGTCGCCATGGATCCCCTGCACTACCTGAGACTCAGGTGGAGGGAGGGCACTCAGCCCCCTGACAGCTCTATAGCTGATCCTCCACACTGCCTGAGACTCAAGCAGCATTGCAGGGGAGCTCAACCGCAGGGTGGTCAAGGCTGATCAGTTCCCCTCACACATACTGATGATTCTGGGGGCCCAGCCTCGAGCTTTGCCCAGGGTCCCAGAATGAAAGGCTCTTCTGATATTCTGTCTGCTCCCTTGACCGAGTTTGAGTTTCTAATGCAATGTAGTATGAATCTGAATCGCCATCTCATTTCAAAAATATATCCAGTTCCATTGGATATGGAATACAGGTCATCTCTGTCTTATCAGACTTGGTGGCAAAGGGATTGAAGCTGTCAGATCAAATTTGGTCTCAGATACAGACTTCGATCACCTTTTTGTCCAGGATAATAAGCATAAAAAGTCAAACATTCAAGATTATTATGCACTGGTACCTCACACCTCAGAAACTATTGCATATTTCTGGTTTCTGTTCATTGCAGTGTTGGGAGGGGTGTAGGGGGACAGGTACCTATGCATATTGCTGGCGGGAGTACGGGAGAATCAGAAAGTTTTGGCAACAGATACTAAATGAGGTGTTTTTGATTATGGGGATTAATGTACCAATGATGCTGGAAGTATTGTTTTTAAATTTATGGCTGGATGAATCTGTTTCAAAGGTTTGGGGGAAATTGATTGCCTTGCTCTAAGTGGCTGCAAAAACGGCTATTGCTACATTTGAAAAAGTGCGGAAAGATCTACGATTGTACAGTGGCATTGTACGCTTTGGGATACATATCTGATGGAAAAAATCACAAGGTGACCAAATATGAATCACATGCTTCTAGCTCTGATTTTGCGGAGGTGAGGGGCATAATACTAGATTATTTGGCAAAAATTGAAGTAGTTCCAGGGCCCTGGTGCATCAGTGGGAATCTTCCCACAAGCCATGGGCCCACCTGCACCTGGAGAATCAAAATTACTTGATGTGCTTAACCTTTCTCTTCCTGGTCCAATATTCACTTTTTGGTTATCTTATTGCAATATGTATTTAAGTTATGTGTACCTCAATATTGTTTGACCTCTGAAGAAGGCCCCAATAGGGCAGAAACACATCAGGTCATGTGTATTGGCCCTTGTGTTTAGGCTATACTTTTTTACGAGGCTTTCATTGGGCCCTTATGTATGTTTTTAACTGTCTTGCTAATAAATACTTGTATTTTTGTATATTATAACTAGGTTTTTAATATTGGCCCTTCATTAAACATTCTTGTCACCCTTTTGGTTCTTGATTCCAGTTATTGGGTCAGGTTTGTTTTCCCCTCCCTGTGTCTTACTGCATTATTGATAAAACCAGAATTTAGGGTGACCAGATGCAAAATGATGACCAGGCCCCTGAACCTTGTGTAGAAAAGAGAAACCTGCATATCGTACAGGAATGAGAAAGGCTATTTAAATGTCTACCCTGTACCGAAACTTAAAGGAACTTTATTCCTTTTCTCATCTGGAAGAGATTTCTTTTGAGCTGTCAGCAAGTATTTTGCAATGCAGGAGTGTATGATATTCAGGCCCCAGTGAAGCTCAAAACGCTCTGGGGCCGTTTAATAACATTGTCATATCCAATAAAGATTGTCATACCTTTTTATGGGTTTTCACTATGTTTTTGTGTGGGCTGGTGCCTCCCCCCCTCTCACTCTGATCATTAGTCTGTTCCACATCTGGACATCCTCTCTAAATGGCTACCTTCCACATTCCATTTGCTTTGATCTCTTGTTGCTTCCAGTTATCTTTGAGGAAACAGGACCCCTTTCTGAAAAGGGCATTAATTCCACATCTAAAGCCCTGGGAGACAAGAAAAGCAGCTCTCTGTGTCTATAACAAAAGGTATGGATCAGGTCAGATTAGGTAAACTGATTTGTCAAAAGGCTGCCAGGTAGAATTCTTCTGTTAAACCTGAACCTTTCAGCATACTGAACTGCCAGGTTTTACAAAGACAAATAAATTACCAAAGAGAGATCCAATTACATAATGTGAAGTTGGTAACACAAAGGTAACAAAAGACAGGAAATGCAGATCAAGGCTGCATCCAGTAGTGGGTCATGCAACCTGTGAGCGATATTTGCACGGCAATTGCCACAGACTTTGTCGCATCCCCACAACATTTTAACTTATTACTTACTCCTGGATATAATACCATCAATGTGCTTAGTGCTTTACAAAGTACAAAAAGAAAGATCGCTTTCATAAAGGGTTTACAATCCAAAATTTGCCATGCGGGAGTGGGGCAGGCAGTGGGAGGGGGGATAAACAACAGAAAAATATAAATTCTTTCTAGTTACAATGTTCCCTCTAAGCTGAATTAGTGTGAGCTAGCTCACAATTTTCTAGCCTCTGGCTCATACATTTTTGTCTTAGCTCAGGAAGGATGGCTTCAGGAGCAAACTAACTTACGCAGTAGCCAAATCAATCGCTCACTCACAACTTTAATGCCAGTAGCTCACAAAGTACAATTTTTGCTCAACAAGACTCCACAACTTAGAGCGAGCATTGCAAAGGAAGATTATGGGAGCAAGCATCAGCAGGTCTACTCAGAATTAAGTCAATGTGGCTTACCTCCAGGAAAGTGTTCTTAGGATCACAGTCTATATCACACTTTATACTCCACATCTTTGACTTTGAACTGCTGTACCCATGTGCTGATTTACAATGTTCACCTATGCATCTTGCAGCAGATGTTACAGCTAGCTGCTCATAATCGAATTTCAGTCCTCTGTCTTCCCACACCCCCATTTGTCACAGTGCACAGTGCACCAGATTTACTGTGCACAGTGCACCAGATTTACTGGGTGTGTGTGTTCAAAAATCTAAAAGCAAAAGCCATGTGACAGAATGGGCTCCTCTCTCATGAGAGATGTGAAATTTACCTGGCTGGCCCAGGGCTCAAGTCCCTAGACCTCAATGGGTGCGTTCAGGTCCTACCTTTCTGCCGGCATAAACGCGATCAGACTTACCCTCCATCTTGCGGAGCCCTCCGGTGGACGCCCGCTCACACGCTGCAGGCGTCTGCGTGTGTGTGGTTTTTTTAAAGGACAATTTGAGCATGCGCATAGGCAGCCATTCAGAGAATGCCGATTTTTGCGCATGCTCAACCCCCCCCTTACATTTAAACTTTAAAGGTAAGCACTTACCTTTAGAGTTTAAAGCCCAACCTGGCCTCCCTGTAGTCCCGGATTCCTCCGGGAAGTTAAAGTAAGGCTTGCTTTTTTTTTTTTTAACAAATGCTCAGGGCAAAGCTTCGCCTGAGCGCATATCACTTAGTTTTTTTAAAAAAATGGCCGGGGAAAGCCAGAAGCCTCAGGCTTCCGACGGAAGTAGCTGGGGAACAGAGGAGCGCGATCAGACGCCGGGGTGCACTGATTACAACCGTTGCACTCTGTTTACCACCACTTCGGACCTAGTGGCAGAGTGCAACGGTTTAAAGGGATTTACAACGGTTAGGGACGGGAGGCAGATGTTCGCCGTGTGAATGCCCATAAGTACACCGGTTGGAACCGGCACCCTAACCATTGTAAATCCCCTGTCTGAACGCACCCAAAGAGTATTCCACCTCACCAGTTTTGTTCCACTACACAGAGTAAGAAGTTGCCTTATAAGGCTTAGTAGTATATGGCAATTTAGTCCTTCTGGAAAACAAACCGTCAATGGTTTGGCTTTTTATGTAAGAAGGAAGTGTATGTGTGCTGGCAATGCACATAAATTACTTCAAGGCTAATAAAGAATGAAATTACAGTGGTGCCTGGATAAACCACTAAGCAGGAATTTTCAAAGCACCGTATTTTACTCCCCACGCATCTTTAAGTTGATTCCAACTTGGAATCATAGTATCATAGAATTAATGGCTTCCAAAAGTCCTGTTGTTAGCAGCCTTGCTCGGGTCTTACAAACTGAAGGTCGTGGCTTCCTCTATTGATTCAATTCATCTCAAGTTGTGTCTTCCTCTTTTCCTCCTGCATTCAACTCTTGTCTTCTCATAATGTGACCAAAGTACTATAGCCTCAAATTGGTCATTTTAGCTTCTAGGGACAGTTCAGGCTTGATTTGTTCTAGGACCCTCTAGAGAGCCAGTTTGATGTAGTGGTTAAGTGTGCGGGCTCTAATCTGGGAGAACCGGGTTTGATTCCCCACTCCTCCACTTGCAACTGCTGGATGACCTTGGTCAAGCCGTAGCTCTGATAAGAACTGTTCTTGAAAAAGAGCAGTTTCTGTCAGAGCTCTCTCAGCCCCACCTAGCCTGATCTCATCAGATCTCACATTTGGATGGGAGACTACCAAGAATGTCCAGGCCAGGATCGCTACACAGAGCCAGGCAATGGCAAGCCACCTCTGAACATCTCTTGCCTTGAATACCCTACAGGGTCTCCATAAGACAGCTGTGACTTAGCAGCAAAAATAAAATAACTTCCCCCCCCCCCAGCAATGCTTCAACATCAGGTCCTACCAGTTCATTCCCTGCTTTCTTATAGTTGGTGCTTCATGTGTGTTTCAACCACAGAGGCAGTTATAGACAGTACATGAAGGCTGCGATCATATGCACAATTAGACCCGACATAGGTGTGGATGCCAGGGGGATTTAAAGGGCGTGATCAGACAGCAACATCTGGGAAGTGCCCCGCAGCCATCGGCAACCCGTTTTACTCCGCCGCAGTAAGACACCGGGAAAATCTGGTAGTAAGTGGGTTGCGATGGGTCATGGGTGGACTTTCCCCTGTCTGATCGCTCCAGCGTGCTCTCATGCCGCCGGGATGGTCTGATCAGGCCATCCTGACTCCATGCCGTTGTTTCCCTCCCCCTTATCAGTATGCACATCATTGCAAACGCCATAGGGAGTGCAGAGGTTCGGTTAATCAATTCCTCATTTAAACACATGGGAAACAAACGGCACAGTTGCATCTGACCACACACTGACGGGCTCTGCCCGCAGCATCAAAGGGAGGTGTGATCGTGAAACTGCGGGTCTATTTCCTCCGGATGAAATAGCCTTGCTCCCCCCCCCCCATTTTATCTGGGGCGTGTGACCGCACCTGAAGTCTAATTGGGGCAATTATATAAAGCCCAGCTGGAGCTGACTGGAGTCTCTATTTAAATTCTTTCCCAGCCACAACTCCCATTGACTTCTATTTTTTTTGTGTGTGTGCCAAAACTTGCTGGTGAATTTTAAATCAGTTTCCACATACCTTCTGTCAGTACCCGTCCCTTTATCATAGTTAGGGGGATTCTAGATTGAGTGGGCTGGGACCGGGATGCCAACAGGAAAACCTGAGCTGTCCTACTTCTGTGCCTTTAGCAGCACCCTGATTTCCAGAAATACATATTCCATGGAAATAATGACCTGCTAATAACTGCCCTGACCCGAATAGCCCAGGCTAGCCTGATCTCATCAGATCTCACATTTGGATGGGAGACTACCAAGAATGTCCAGGCCAGGATCGCTACACAGAGCCAGGCAATGGCAAGCCACCTCTGAACATCTCTTGCCTTGAATACCCTACAGGGTCTCCATAAGACAGCTGTGACTTAGCAGCAAAAATAAAATAACTTCAGATCTAGCCAGGGGTCATTTAGTAGAAAAAGAGGTGCAGGAGATCATTAGCATAACTCATTAGGATAACTTATTTGCATATGCCACACCTCTGACATCACCGGAAGTGGGTCAGAAGGCAACACCCACTGCAATTTACCTGGCTGCTTCTTGCTCCTCATGGCCTAGGGCTGCTGGGAGCAGGGGGTGGGGCTTGTTGCATGTGCCCGCCCCCTGGGCTCTTTACTGCCGGAGCTCTGCTCCTGTGCGCTCCTGCAGGAAATGACTCCTGGATCTAGCTGTTGCATAGGCGTAATCTTCGTGGGGGCGGCGGGGCTTCAGCCCCCACCGAAATTTTCAGAAAGGTGCTCAGCCTCCCCCGGGAGCCACCCTTGCTCCTAGCAAACGCCCCCCCCCCCCCCCCCCCCGGGAAATGTAAAAGTCTACACAGGGGCCAGTTCAGAAAGTTGGTACCCTTTGAATTGAAAGCATTTGCTTGCATGCCCATCCTCCCAAGCAAAATATAACTTTAGTTACAGCAGAAAACTTGAACTAGGTCTTCTTCTGACCTATATATGCTACCCTGAGCTCAGTCTGCAACTCTCATACATTTCTGCCAAAGTATCTCCCCTTTTCAAGTACTTTCAAACAATCCTAGAGAGTCAGTGGGAATTCAATCAATTCTGGTACTGACCTAAATAACTGCAGAAAACTGGCCTGTAAGAATAGCCCACCTCAGGACAGGGAGATTAAAGACTTTCTGAATGAGAAGGCCAGAGTAGCATTTTTTATACCCGTGATGTCGTTTAATCTCTGGCAAATAATAAATGCTTTTTTTTTTAAAGTCTCCTTTCCTCCTGGTGATCTGTCTCCTACTTCTTGGGTATATCCTGCTATGGACAAGCCAAGACATTGTGTTTGTATTTTTCCTCTTGAGATTCGTTCCCAAACTATACTGTACTAAAATGACCTGCCAAGAAGACTCCTTAAGGAATAAACGACATGTCCTGCTTCCAGTGTGACAGTTTATTTGTATGATGGAGTTATTAGAATCACAATAATTTCTTAGATTAATTATCCTTTTAACATTATCAGATAACTAGGAATAAGGCCCGTTGTGGAAATAAATAAAATGAGCTCTAGAAAGAGGCTCTAGGCGGGTGCCCCAGCCTTGGGCATTCAGTGTCAATTTGCTGTGGTGACCTCAGCAAGGTATAATGACACCGAGTCCACCATTTTCTCCAGAGGAACTGATCTCTGCTACCTAAAGAACAGTTGTAATTTTGAGTGATCTCCAGCCCTCACCTGGAGATTGGCAACGATGGTTCCCCAGACGGGAATAGTTGGTTTGGAGGGTGGAGTCTATGGCTTTGTACCTGTCCGAGGTCCCACGCCTCCTGAAACCTCACCCTCTCCATGCTCCATCCCTCACATCTCCAGGAATTTCCCACCTGGAGTTGGCAACCCTATCTTCTTCCCAGCCAATCATCAACCTACCTGGTTCAGAATTAGATATATGACTAATAATGGTGATTGGAGAATGTCAATGTTGAGGTGATATGTGCTTAGTTTAGTGAGTTATGTCTGTTGTACGAATTATTTTTTCAAACAAATATATGGAAGTATGTTTTATACTGATGAATTGTTTAACACAATATATACTGGATAATCATATCTGCACACATGCATGCGGGCTTGTGTTGTTTATATCTAACACATATGTAAGCATTTGAGTATGAATAAAATAAAAAGTATAATGCAAATAAAATTATCAAAAAACTAAGCATGAGGAGTGCAGGTAGAAGGGCTACCTCAGGGACAGAAAGGGAAGAACCAACTTGAACGAAGGACGACCAGGAAACAAGTCAACACATGAGAGGGAGAGAAAGAAAAGAAGAAGAAGAAGAAGAAGAAGAAGAAGATACAACACAGAGTTGAGCAGGTTAATTGTTTAAAAAACCTTGATGTTTGATAGAACTTCTGACTGAGTCTTAACTAGTACCGACATCACTTGCAACACACCCACAGTTTGAGAGGTAAGGGCTTTAGTCTTTGTGATGCCCTGCAGTTCTCTCACTTCATTTTCACAGAGGGAAGGCATTGCCCCTGTTTCTGCTGCTGTTTCCACAGAAGAAAGCATTTATCTAACTTTCTTAATCTTGATTAGGACTTGGGCTTTGTCAAAATGAAAGTTAGACTCTCCTTTCCAGCCCTGCTGGAGCCTATGTGAAATAATAGTTTCCTGCCTGAAGCAGGTGAGTGAGCAGGCAGGCAGGGGCAACAAAAGGGTGGAATTTTGGCTTCAAATCCAACTCTTTGCTGGCCAGCAAGGCTGAGTCAGCACATAAACAGGATTACCCCTGGAGCAAGGAAGAACCTGGAGACAAACGATGACTCAGTGGGTCTGTTTTAGCGCTTTTATAAGCCCTTCCAGGGCTGCTTTTGGGAAATACCGTTTATGTATCAATCTTTGCTCAGGGTGATCCCTGGCTCCTTAGCTGATTCAATAGATTGCAAACAGGTCATACCTAAGAAATGAACAGAGAGGGTTCAGGAACAATACTCTGTTTTATTAACAAAGCAATATACGTTGGAGCAGCTCCTGGGATGTGTTGCTTGGTCTTGAGCAATCATTCTTTCCTCATCTTGAGTTCTTCACTTGCAAAATAAGATGGACAACAACCCGCAGGGTTAGGAATTCATTCATACAATACAGAGAGGAGGCCAGTAGGTTCTGTGGAGATCTTACCAGAGAAGCTAGACATCATTCAGGAGTAAATATTTCAGCCATTTTTGCTGCAAGGAAACAGGAAGGGCTTTTGTGAGGACTGCAACCAGCAAAACCTGTAGCCCTGGTCAGTCTTAGTTCTCCCACCCCACATTTTATAGTTCTCCCACCATACATGACAGTGTGCTACCCATGATAACGGTTGCCATTTTGTATGAAGATGGCAACACTTGTATTTTCATGCTTCAGTATGTATGTATGCAGGGGTCATTTCATACAAAAAGAGCTAGGGGAACTCATTAGCATAACTCATTAGCATATGCCACACACCCTGACATCAGGGGCCCGGCGGTGGACCTGCAAGGCCAGCAGGAGTGCGAGGAAGCCCCGCGAAGGCCCTCCCTGGCCCCAGGCAGGCAGGGGTGGGGAGAGGTGGGGAGGAAGCAACTTACCCTCCCTCTTCTCCTTCCTCCTCCTGGCTGAATGAGGGCTGGAAGCGGGGCGGCCGGAAGCAGGGGGCGGGGCTTCGACATGTGCGTTCCCCCGCGTTCCCCCCCGAAATGACCTCTGTATGTATGAACCTGTAACAAATCTGGGTTTTGGACTGTGTATAGCAAAATTGGAAGATACATGTACTGCCCTGTTCACACAAAATGGTGACCACACATATCAATAAGATCATATGTAGCATACTGTCCCAGAACACAAGGTAGAAGTCCCAAAATTGTATTGAAAGGTATTGTAAGGCTTAGTAAGCAGCATACTGTCCCAGAACACAAGGTAGAATTGAAAGGTATTGTAAACTAATGTAAACCCCGGTACAAAGTGTGATGCAAATTCTAAGTTGTTTATTGTTATTGATGTTAAAAAGGCTGAGCTTTTAGAGTGCACAAGAGAAATAATTGAAAACTGCCTCTTACGAAAATGAACTAACCACTAACTACCTTCATTCTCCTGCTTTTTGTGATAGGGATCAAAGTAATCCCGGGCTACAAGTCTGAACAGAGCCCTGGGAGAGATGGCACTTTGTCGGTCAGGATGGAGCAAGTGCTGGCAGAACCACATCAAGAAGTTGATGATGTCTGGCCCTGAAAGATTTAAGAAGACAGGTGGTGTCATGAATCTGGGCATTTCAGTCATGCAGATTAATTAATGGCTTGTGGAACCAGACACTTGTATGACTAAGAGCAGGGAGAAGGCCCAAGAACCTTGCTTTGTATAAGCTACCGCTTAACCAGTCTCAAACAGCCATGATACTTGGTGGCTGTTGGTGATGACAACTTAGTGCTGTGGAGGACACAGAAAAACATTGAACTGGGAAGCATGAAATTCACCTAATCTAAGCTTTGCCCTGAGATCCCTAGCAGAATGGCCCTTGCCTAAACAGAGGAGGCATACCAGGCCAGAAGTGAAAAGATGAATCTATATGGCTTCAGATTCTCCGTTGGGGCAATTGACCAGAATAATCTGCTCAGTGCCCTTGACTGACTATATCGCTGCACACTTAACGGTGGGATTCAGTTTGCAGAGTGGTGATGCGACTGCAGGTCTGAATGTTTCAAGACCATCTTGTTTTTCAGCCACCCTGTTTAGCTATAGACGTCATGGTGTGTGGATCTGTTGGAGCGTTTCCGTGGTGGGCAGGAAGAATGCAGAATAAATTATAATGCAATGCTAGGTTTCTGAACACTGCGGTGTGCTAACATTTATTAAGGTTAGTTACTACATAAGAACAGTGTTGGTCATTCCAATTCTATACATTTCATCCAGTTTTCAGTGCAAAACTAGTATGTTGTGTATCTCAGGTCAGGAAGATCTACAGCTGTTAAACAAACCAATAAGGACAAAGTATCTTCATACTTGCAGCCCCAGCGCCTATCAAGAGGTGGGGAGAACAGCGAGGCTGGGAACCCTTCAACCACCATGCCCCAATAAAACACAAGCAATGTTTTGAATAAATGTAGAATAAAATTGGCCACAACTTTTATTGGTTACAGCTGTAAGTAGCATTGGTACAGCATGGGTCCACAGAATCCAGTATGACTGACCCTCCTGCCAGTCAATGTGCCTTGTTGCCCCCAGCCAACCAGCTGGGGGTGGGAAGACCATGGAAATGGCAGGTTTTGGGATTCCACCAGAGTGATTGCCACTAGGTGGTCTCCCCTGCCATCTGAGTGTGAAAGTGACCTGTGGGCAGCCCCCGAGCTGGGCATTCCCTGAGCATCCTCACCCCAGGATCCCTTAGGGGGATCCCCATATTCTAGAAATGGCATGCAGGCTGATTTCCCCATAACACATCTGGCCCTTTGCTGATACTACCAAAAAGTTGCAACAAGAGATACATACAATCCATGGAAAACACTCTTCTTACCCCTCACTAATGTCCCATCACCCAACTGAAGTTCAAACTAAACCTAAAACACGGTCTAACTAGCCATAAAATAAATGGAGGGTGGGCCAACCTCAGTCCACACGACTAGACAAAGTGGGGCAGATGGCCCGGGCACTTAAAAGACCCAGGTGGCCTTCCCCTTCCCACACACACCCCCAGTCCAAATGTAGACCAGCCATTGGCTCACTAGGGAAGGGGAGGGCCAAAACTTCCCACTGCTGTGGCCACCCACCCATCTGCTGCCCCTGCAGCCCACCCTTCTTCTTGGTCTAGGGTTGCCAAGTCTAACAGTCCCCACTGACCCCCCCCCACAATGCATTGCTGCAAATGGGGCCCTGTATAAGTCATGGCCCCATTATCAGCTTTGACTGCAATCCAGAGAAAGCTAGTCATACTTACCTCTTAACATCAGTGGGGACAAGTAAGATGCAATGAATTTGCAGCCTTCTGTGTTCATTGAAGTCAATGGGCTTAAAAGGGTATAAGTGCGGTTAGGATTCCATGCCAAATAGCTTTCATTTCAACTGGATTTAAGCATGATTAACAGTGCAGTCCTAAGCCAGCTGACTTCAGTGGATTTAGAAAGGTACAACTTTGCTCAGGTTTGTACTATAACAGGGGTGGCCAAACTTGCTTAACTTAAGAGCCACATAGAATAAACATCAGATGTTTGAGAGCCACAAGACATGGACAAATATCACACACAGGGTTTTATTGAAAAATGCACACATTTGCTTGTTACTAACATTAAATGAGACTGCCAAAAATAAAAACAAAAGGAGTAAAAACAGATATTGATAATGATATGTATTTGTCCAATGATGTTTATTTGTTTGCTAATGATATTTTTTGTCTAAGAGAGAGAGAGAACGCATTTGAGAAGGCATTTAAAGTTAAAGTTGCTTTCTTTCTCTGCTCCCCCCCCCTCAAGCCTACCCAGGGAGGGGAACACTGCCTGGGGAAGGGAAGACCGATTGGGGAGGTATGCCTCCCCTTCGCTTCCCCAGCCACCGTGATGGGAGCCACACAATATGTGTGAAAGAGGCTCCTGAGCCGCAGTCTGGCCTCCCCTGCACTATAAGTTTCTTTTGCTCGGGGTCCTTAAGTGGCTGTGACTGAACTTCAGTCACTGGAATACTATGCATTTTTCAAGCATTTTCTGCAACTTGATTAGCATCTGGCTCTGATGCTTTAACTCCCATTTGCTGCTTTTCAGCCTTCTTGAGGAGTTTTGTTCCCAATGTAGATATATCCTTTCTCCTATGCCCCGACTACAGACAGCAATGCAAGCACAACGACTGGATACTTTTCTCCAAGTTTATATAGCTCTGATCTCCACTGTTTTTAAACAGGGTATATAAAGCAACTGGGAGCTGTAGGAATGAATGTGAAAGGTAAGTCAGTCTGACTTGTTTGCTCCAACCCCCAATTTAAAAAAAATGCCTGTTTGCTCTCTCTCCCCCCTTTCCTCCTGAAGTTTTTTTAAAAAGTGCATTCTTGCTTTGAACTAACTATCATATGAGCGGCTCATGGTCTATGCTTAGCACAATTACATCTTCCCTCTCTGTTTTGGTTATGATAATCTATAAATAATAATATTAATAATACTATTTGGCTCTTTTCATCTTCAAAGACTTCAAGAGACATTGAGCTAGCTAATCCACACACTTTTGAAATATAGGTGCATGTTATTATTATCCTCACAGCTTCACAGGTGAGAACAGCACACAAGAGAAGACAGCAAGGATTTGCCCAAAGACTCCGGGTCGAAGGAAATCCATGTCAGCTGGGGGAGCGGGCCATCCAGGTGTTTTGAAAGAAGTGGTGCAGCCAATGGGGATTGTGTTGCTATGGGGGAGGCTTAGTAGCCAGTTTCATATCATTTACATAGGGGTGAAAATCCATGAGTCTACTTCTCCTTCTGGTAAGCCTTTCACACTCTGTGCAGAACAGGCCTCCACATGCTATGGCTCACCAAACCAAACATGACAGACCAGCCACATATGATGGCCCGCCTGTAATGATTCCTTGTTTTGATGTTTGTGTGAGTTCCTTTAAATGTTCATTTGACTGCAGTAATGCAGATGAGTGTGCTGTGATTGGCTGATGACTGAGTGTGGGAGGAGATGTTCTGAGAGGAATCTATGTCTGTGTGTTTTATGACAGAGAGTTCTGTGTATGTGTTTTTGGAGAGTGAAGTGTGAAAAGTTCTAAAGACAGTCTGTGGAACTCTAAAAGTTTTATGAGACAGTCTATAGGGAAAAGAAACAAGCTGTGTCTAAACTGTGTGGTTAGACCAATGTTTTATCTTGTGTGGAAAAGTCAAAGACTTTAGCCGGGTTGGCTACATATATGAGAGAGAGAGAGAAGCCTTTCAAAGTGGAATTTTG
>NW_015164226.1:519792-524280 GCF_001447785.1 Gekko japonicus
TAAAGGAAACAGAGGGGGGCCCAATAGTAAGGATGCCACACTGCCTGATGAACTCAACAAAACCTCTTTCTGCTGTCCCAGGCAAACAGCAAAAACAGAAAATGGACTGCATGGCTGCAGTACTGACATCCATAGGCAATGTGCTGTGATTTGATGGGGCACAACTTGTACAAATAGTGAGAGGGAAAGATCTTCTTATTGTGTGTATATTATGTGCCGTCAAGTTGTTCCCAACTTTTTTTCGCATATTTTTCTTTATTTTAAACACACACTACAAAAATAGACATACCTACACATACAAACACTAATGGGGGGCAATTCTGGTTCCAAATGTTTAACACGCTTATGCCAAATTTATAATACCTTATATAGACCGTCTCACAGTTATAAAGTCTCTTCTATGCATATATAAGGTTATATTTTCAATGTTCTCCAAAAATAAATTTCAGTTGACTGTGTTGCTTAGGTTAGTATAGTTCTCAAACCAAGTATAAAATCTTGACCATGTATTTTCGAACGTACTTTCTGGTTGGTTTTTCAAAAATAAAGTCAATTTATCAATTTCTGCTATTTCCAAAATTTTATTAATGATTTCTTCTCTGGATGGTGTTTCTGTTCTTCTCCAATATTTCACATATAATATTCTAGCAGAGGTAATCAAATACAATATAAGATATGAATAATTTTTTTTTACAATTTTCAGTTAATTTCAGATTTGTTTGGAGCATTTCATGAATCCAAGCAGAATATTTTTTAGCTTTATCACACAACCACCACATATGATAGAAAGATCCAACTTTGTTTTGACATTTCCAACACACATTTGAACATTTAGGATCAAATTTAGCCAATATATCAGGAGTAATATACCATCTATAAAACATCTTGTAGATATTTTCCTTATAAGAAATTGCTTTTGTAGTTTTTATATTTTTTTCCACACCTGTGACTATTGGTCTAATTCAATATTATGTCCTAGATTTTGTGCCCATTTTATCATAACATTTTTAACCATTTCATCTTGGGTCTTATTTTCTAACAACAATGCATACATTTTTTGAATAAATTTGTTCAACATACATAAAAATCTAAATCTAAAAAGTTATCATAGTGTTCATCATACATAAAAATCTTATCTATTTCTAAAAAGTTATCATAGAAGCCTATCAGCTTATCTTTACTATATCTAGACTCAATTTGAATCTTTTGCCATCAACTTAACTCTTGTATTGGTTTTAATTCATTTCTAACATCTAACAAGTCTTGATATCTTGTAGCTATTTCTTCTTGATATACATTGGGATTAGTAAAGGCTTCTAGTGGAGCCACCCATTTTGGAGTCTTAATATAAAAAATATTTTTGGTTTGCTCCCACACTTTCAGTTAAGAGGTTCTGATCCTGTGTTGTTTAAAATACTTGTGAGAATCTGCTTTCCCATACCAAGTAAAGGTGTGCCATCCCAGCAAAAGGTCATGGCCTGCTAGTTTCAAATCCAGGGTTTTCCAGTCTTTAATCCAAGTCAATGCTGTAGCTCTATAGTATAGCTCTATAGTAAAGTGACCAATCTGTAAATGCAAAACCAGCTCTATCTTTAGCATCTTGAAGTGCTTTAAGCTTTATTCTTGGTTTTTTCCCTTGCCAAATAAAATGAGTCATCATTTTATTAAGTTCTTTAAAATACTTTTGATTTTGAAGAATCGGTATTGTTTGGAATAGGAAAATCAATCTTGGTAATATATTCATTTTAATAGTAGCTATTCTGCCCATTAAGGATATTTGAAGGTTTTTCCATTTTTCCAGATCTTTCTTAATTTCTTTCAACAGCTCCATATAGTTGTTTTCCATCAAAGAGCTACATTTATTTGTTATATTTATTCCTAAATATTTGATCTTCTTCTGTATCTCGAGTCCTGTTATTTCTTTTGACTAAGTGGGCGACTTGAGGTTTTGTCATATTTTTTTGTCAACATTTTTGGTTTTTTGCAATTGATTTTAAGTCCTGCCACTTCTCCATATTTTTGTAGGGCAGATATCAATATATTTATAGAATTAGATGGATTCTGCAAAATAAAGACTAAATCATCTGCAAATGCTAAAAGTTTATATTCTTCACCTCTTAGCTTAAGACCTCTAATTTGCTGATCTATTCGAATTGATTCATTTAAGACTTCAAGAGCAAAGATAAACAGTAGAGGTGACCAGTGTTCCCTCTAAGCTGAGTTAGTGTGAGCTAGCTCACAGTTTTTTAGCCTCCGGCTCACAGATTTTTGTCTTGGCTCAGGAAGGATGGCTCCAGAGCAAACTACTTGATGCAGCAGCCAAATCACTCGCTCACACAGCAGCTCACGAAGGAGAATTTTTGCTGACAAGACTCCACAACTTAGAGGGAACATTGGAGGTGACAAGGGACAAACGTATGTATCTGAATGCTTTTGTGATAGGTCTCCATTAATAGAAATCTTCTCTTGTTGTTTAGTATAGATTGCTTCAAGTCCATCCAGAAAAACAAATGGATTTAATTTTTTTAGATGCAGAGAAAGCCTTTGATAATGTTAGCTGGAATTTTATGCTTGAATTACTTTTATACTCCCAAGCTGGTACAGACTTTCACAACAAGTTCTTTCCAACTTTTGATGGTCCTACAAATTAATGACCTCCAAAATGTCCTATTGTTAATACCCTTGCTCTGGTCTTGCAAACTGAAGGCCTTTGTGTCTTACTTTATTGAGTCAATCCATCCCATGTTGGGTCTTCCTCTTTTCCTGGTGCCTTCAACTTTTCCTAGCACTGTTGACTTTTCCAGTGAGTGTTGTCTTCTCATAATATGACCAAAGTACAATAGCCTCTAGAACCCACTTATTTGTCTTTTTGACAGTCCATGGTGTCTGTAAAACTCTCATCTGACACTACATTTCAGATGAATAAATTTTTCCTGACACGTTTTTTCACTGTCCAGCTTTCACATCCATACATAGAAAGTCTTTTTATCCACAACCCCAGGAATTTAGAAGCAGGCAACCTAAATAAGTTTGTTCATGACCAGTGACATTTGAACAAGAAAATGGTCCACATGTCAACATTTCCCCAGCCCTCTGGCTTTCTCAGGCTGAAATCAATCCCCCCCTCCTCAAAGGGCCCTGTCTCTTTGAGGTACAAATTCTCAGCAGCCTAATGGTGCACTGAAATCTGTTTGTTCTTAAAAAGTGAGAGTGTGGCAAGTAGTTCAGAGGCTGACAACCACAGCTATGCCTCATGTCACCGAACAATCACCAAAATAAATGTCATCCTGAGAACAAGGCAAAATGGTAACACAAAGAATATTCAAACACAGCACAGAGATTATGCTTCTGAAAACAACTCCTAGAAGAAATGGGACTGTGATGAGGAAAGAACAGAAGAACAGCAGGTTGATAGCTGAATTGGAACATCTTCTATAATAGCATGTGCAAATGTTGGCCGTTGGCCTAGTATGACTACTATGGAATCACCCACAGTCTTCCCACTGATTGGCTGCCTTTCTGTGGTGATAGTGGTGCTAGAAGAAGAAGAAGAAGAAGAAGAAGAAGAAGAAGAAGAAGAAGAAGAAGAAGAAGAAGAAGAAGAAGAAGAAGAAGAAGAAGAAGAAGAGATTGGATTTATACCCCGCCCTTCACTTGGAGTCTCAGAGCGGCTTACAAACTCCTTTCCCTTCCCCTCCCCACAACAGACACCCTGTGAGGTGGGTGGGGCTGAGAGAACTCTGACACAAACTGCTCTTTTTCAAGGACAGCTGTGCCAGAGCTTGTGACTGACCCAAGGTCACATCAGCAGGTGCAAGTGGAGGAGTGGGGAATCAAACCCGGTTCTCCCAGATTAGAGTCCGCGCACTTAACCACTACACCAACGGCTGTATTTTATGCTTCTCAGAAGCCTTTCTCTATACATGAAGAACACCTCCTTCTCCATTATTATAAGAAATGTCTCACCCTTTCTTCAGTTACCTCATACCACTCCCTACAAAAATCCACCAAGGGGTCAAAGTGAGTGGATTTTACAGAAATAGGCTATAAAAATCAGGGGGAATATTTCCTTTCCTTTCCCTTCCTTTAATTAATTAATCCACCAAGGGGTCAAAGTGAGTGGATTTTACAGAACTAGGTTATAAAAATCAGGGGAAATATTTCCTTTCCCTTCCTTTAATTATTTTACAAAATTTATATCCTGCCTTTGTGCCCTCAAAAGGGCCACCAAGGCGGGGGGCTTTTCTCGTTCTCTGAGTTCACCCATATTCTCACAACTTCTTGCTAAAAAAATTTCTTATCATTATAAATATATTTACACTCAGTACCTTTGCGTTTTTGAAGCAGAAGTATATCCTCCCTGAAAACACAGAACTCTATTTTCTCCTTAAAAGATTTATGAAGTCATAAATGTAAACAGAAAGAAGAAATTATCATCTCCATGGTAATCATATAAGAGGTTATCTGAGAACATAATAATTATCGGGG
>NW_015164226.1:524329-524621 GCF_001447785.1 Gekko japonicus
GGGGGGGGGGGGGGAATCCTGCTGTTTCAAACATTTTAATAGGCCAACGTACAGCTTGCTGGAATTCCCGGTTGCTGAGTAAGACTTTCAAAGCCACCTAGCTTAAAAACTGAGAAACCCACAATTCTAAATGCTGAAATATAAACATCCTGATGCTCATTTGTAATAGCGCTGTTCCAGTTTGCAAAATGCTTGTTTCATGTCTCTTATATTACAAATGTGCTGCATTTAATATGATGTTCTCTAATCAGATTGACGTAGTTTCATAATACTTTCTGACAGGGGTCATTTC
>NW_015164227.1:0-23378 GCF_001447785.1 Gekko japonicus
CCAATTTTGTACTAGTAGAAAGCAAAGTCCTTATATTTCTGTGGTAGGCTGAATGTCCGTGGTCGACAGTTTGCAATATATTCAAAGAAGACAAACCATTTTTCCAGAAAGTTATTTTCGATATTAGGGTTGTCTTGCATTATAAGCTGCATTGCAATTTTGTCAGAGACAACCATATCCCATATTTTTGTTCCCCATTGGGTTATTGTAGGGATTTTGTTTACTTTCCAGTTCAATGCTATTAAGTTCTTAGCAGCCATCAGTAGTATTGAGATGACATCCGACATTTGTCTTGATAGTCTCATTCCAGGCCAGTGATGTAGTAAAAGTGAAGCAGGAGTATTCGGTATTTCGTGGTTTGTAATTGTTTTTACTTCATCTACAATTTTATTCCAGTAAGGTTTAATTCTGGGACAAGCCCACCAACAATGCGCAGGGGCCTTTCATATCACCCACTACCTGATCCTTTAAAAAAAAAAAAAAAACTGGAGAGGTTGGGGTTTAACCTGGGACTCTACATGCCAAGCAGATGCTCTACCACTGAGCGACATCCCTCCCCCCCCCCGAGGACTGCACTTGCAGCCCCTTCAATGTGGCATAAGCAGACTGATCCAGCCTGCACTTTGCGTCCAACAGTCCTTTCAACTGATGGAGACCATATGAAAGGGTTTATCAATCAAAACCAGTCTCCTGGTATGCTCAGTTGGTTGTTTTTAAAAACTGAGATTGTGCAATTATTAAGTTAAAAAAATTATTTTGCTCTAGAGGCAGATCCTGTGTGTATTCAGAATTCAGTATGCTTAGCACATACCCGAGTACAACCCACAAAAATGCAAATTAGAGGCATACCTGGAAGGTTCATGAAGGTTCTGAAGCTCATTTGCATTGAGTTAGTCCTTCAGTCATGTAGAAATGCATACTTGGAGAAAATGTCTTGCATACTTTCTATGCCTGCAGGGAGTTTAAGTTCCAGGGAAGTTTCTTTTGCAGTCCTGACTGCTCTTTACACCATTGCTCATATATTCTTTTCTTCCTTTCTCTCTTTGATCTATTACAGAATCATGGGGTTTTTTTTTGTATTTTCCCTCTAGCCGCTCCTTTGTTTCTGTTTTTATTACATTCTATAAGGGAATGCAAGGATTTTGTACAAATCGTTCCTTCTTCACTAAACCATCAGGTCTTGAGCTGAGAGTGCATGTGGTATCCCGTCACTCAGGGCTGGCAGCTCTGGATTGGGAAACACTTGGAGATTGAGGGGAGGAGCTTGAGGAGGGTGGGGTTTGGGGATGGGAGGGACTTCAGTGAGTATAATACCATAGGCCCCTTTCACGTTACCATTCTAAGCAGGATGTTATCTATTGTCGGCCCAGTTTTGAGTAAAGCGATACAGGGACAGTGGTTTCATACTGCAAATTTCCTTCCATTAAAGAGGCGTCTCTGAAGCACTATGGTCATTTCAAACAGTGCCGTGCCTTTTCCCCTTCTCTCTTTTTGCTGCGCGATCTTCCTCAATAAGAACATAGAGATACATTGAGATTGTAGCTGTTGTTAGCAACTTCTGTAACAACAGTCACTGATGCCCTGAGCACCGGCTGCCCAATGAGCTATTTCCGTATCCATGTAACAACAGCTGCAATCTCAATGTATCTCAATGGTGCCGCTGTAGCACTGAAGGGCTATATTGGTCTAGTGCTATAGTGCTCAACTTAGAATGTTAAAAAAAAGTTTGAGGAAGATCACATGGCAAAAGAGAGGGGCGGAAGTGGAACGATTGGAAGTGCTGCAGACATTTTAAACAGCACACTACAGTGATTCAGAAGCGCAAAGGTGAAAATAGAAGAAAGCAGTTTACCTTTCTATTTGGAAGGGGCCATAGAGTCCCCCTTCCTAATCAGCCATTTTCTCCAGGTGAACTGATCTTTGTTGTCTGGAGATCAGCTGTAAATTAATCCCAGGAGATCTCCAGCCACAACCTGGAGGCCAGCAACCCTACCATCTCTGCCTAATTGTTTTGGGTGAGGAGGCACGGCCTTCGGTGGGAACATCCTCTAACAGGGCATGCAAGCTGGGAGCATCCATCTATTTTCACATGGTTCTCACTTTTGCAAGTGGTGAGAGGCTCCAGGACAACACTGCCAGGTTTTGTTTTCTTTGGAAGAGAGAGCACTAGAGGTTCATGGTGTCTTTGTAACATTTCCTTTATTTACAAATGCATAAGCAGATTACAAATGGAGGCAAAGTGGCACTCCAGCAAGAAAGCAGAAGCTGAGAGCCCTCGAGAGAAAACCTCTATTTCATCCCACTCTCAGCTAATTTGTGGCTGCATCTACACAGGGGGTGCAAAAATTCACCCTCCCCCACACACACATATCACGGCAGCAGCTGCAAACAGTATGGAAACAGAAGGAACGGTGTCCATACCCTCCATCTCTGGACTGCTTGCTGTTCCCCACTCTTTGTACTGCTTACATCAGTGCATAAGGACCCAACACAACAGAGACTGCACAAGGATGTCCCTCGCAGCCCAGAAACTCTGCTTTCCCCCTCCTTTTCCCTTTCCCAGCTGAGGAAAATGAAAAGGGGTGGGCAAAGTGGTGGGAAGCAATGCTGAGTTTAGCACTGCCATTTTGAAGGTGGAGCTGAGCTCTGCCCCCACTTCGTAGTCATTGTTTGATTGCTGAGATCTTCATGAGCTAATTGCAGTTAAATTTATTGGTTTAACACTGCTAGGGTTGCCAGGTGCCTGCCATCTGCTGGCGGGGGGCTCCTGGCTGCTGCTCGAGGTCTTCTGGCGCACGTACCACAAGGACACCACCCAGAAGTGCTGTCATCACACCAGGCACGTCATGTAGGGGACACTCTAGCATTCAGCCAAAAACTCTATGGTCACCTGCAAGACATGCCTAGTGTGGCGGACCTCTTTGAGGGTGGCAGATTGGGGGGCCTGAAATCGGGGGGAAACCATTGGGGAGATGGCAACCCTAAACATTGCACAAACTGTATCTATCTTATACTATTGCAGTTAATTACCACACTCATTCTCACCCTCATCTGTTAACACACCTAGTTCAGGGCACGACCACAGATGGGTCAACCCAGGGCTGGTGCAAAGGCCTTTGGTGCCCTAAGCCAGCTGCAAGCAGGATACTCCTCCTTTACTAGGCTGGTGCACCCCCCTCTTTCCAGGTGAGTCTGGAGTCACCATGGTTCAGACACACCCCAAGCTGCTACACTTGAAGCACACAGGGGCCTGGGTGAGCTAGCAGCCACCTGCTCTTCCCCTTCCCTTCCCTTCCTGCCTGCCTCCCTCCTTCACAGGGGTAGCATGGGGCAGGAGAAGGTGGGCAGGGCAGACATGCTTCAGCAGCCAGCACCACTGTGGATCATGAAATGTGCCTGGGCAGGTGCCAGGGGTGCCACCAGCTGCCACTGGCCATCATCAAGAAGGTTTACCAACTCCGGGTTGGGAAATTCCTGGAGATTTTGGGTCAAGGCTAGGGGAAAGCAGAGTTTTCAATGCTCCCTCTAAACTATGGAGTCTTGTGAGCAAAAATCCTACTTTGTAAGCTACCGGCATTAAAGTTGTGAGCAAGTGATTTCGCCACTGCATAAATTAGTTCACTCTGGAGCAATGTTCCCTCTAAGCTGTGGAGTCTTGTGAGCAAAATTTCTACTTTGGTGAGCAACCGGCATTAAAGCTGTGAGCGAGCAATTTGGCTGCTGGACTGAGTCAAGGGCAGGCATGACACACATACCACAAGGACACCACCCGGAAGTGCTGTCATCACACCAAGCACGTCATGTAGGGGACACTCTAGCATTCAGCCAAAAACTCTATGGTCACCAAAGAGCTTTTAGCAAAATGGTAGAGCGTTTCCTGCAAGACATGCCCAGTGTGGCGGACCTCTTTGAGGTGGAGCTCCCCCCACCAGCCAGCTGGCCAGTGGCAGATTGAGGGGCCTGAAATCGGGGGGAAACCCACCCCCATTGGGGGGATGGCCACCCTAAACATTGCACAAACTATCTATCTTATACTATTGCAGTTAATTACCACACTCATTCTCACCCTTATCTGTTAACACACCTAGTTCAGGGCACGGCCACAGATGGGTCAACCCAGGGCTGGTGCAAAGGCCTTTGGTGCCCTAAGCCAGCTGCAAGCAGGATACTCCTCCTTTACTAGGCTGGTGCACCCCCCTCTTTCCAGGTGAGTCTGGAGTCACCATGGTTCAGACACTCCCCAAGCTGCTACACTTGAAGCACACACGGACCTGGGTGAGCTGGCAGCCACCTGCTCTTCCCCTTCCCTTCCTGCCTGCCTCCCTTCTTCACAGGGGTAGCGTGGGGCAGGAGAAGGTGGGCAGGGCAAACATGCTTCAGCAGCCAGCACCACTGTGGATCATGAAATGTGCCTGGGCAGGTGCCAGGGGTGCCACCAGCTGCCACTGGCCAGTGGCCACCATCAAGAAGGTTTACCAACTCCGGGTTGGGAAATTCCTGGAAATTTTGGGTCAAGGCTAGGGGAAAGCAGAGTTTTCAATGCTCCCTCTAAGCTATGGAGTCTTGTGAGCAAAAATCCTACTTTGTAAGCTACCGGCATTAAAGTTGTGAGCAAGTGATTTCGCCACTGCATAAATTAGTTCACTCTGGAGCAATGTTCCCTCTAAGCTGTGGAGTCTTGTGAGCAAAATTTCTACTTTGGTGAGCAACCGGCATTAAAGCTGTGAGCGAGCAATTTGGCTGCTGTATGAATTAGTTTGCTCTGGAGCCACATCCTTCCTGAGCTAAGATGAAAATGTGTGAGCCGGAGGCTAAGAACCTGTGAGCTAGCTCACACAACTCAGCTTAGAGGGGAGCTGATCTCTGTAGTCAGTTGAAATCCCAGGAGAATTCCAGGGTACGCCTTTGTGGTTGGCAACCCTGCCAACACAGCCCTGGTGGCCGCTGCCTTCTGGTATTCTAGAGAATTGCCTTGGTCCACCTCAAGGGCAGTCTGGCTCTGCGTCATCCTACCAGCTGAACACCAGGATTCAAGGGCAAATTGAAAAGAGAATAACAAAGATTGCGAGCACATAAGGGAAAAGGTCAGAAAAACCCCTGAGTTTAATAGGCAAGAGGGGACATTAAGGGCCAAACTAGACATTCGGGTTCTTGAAGAATTGGGTCCAGATTTCCTGGAACCTGGACCCAACCTTTTAAAATCCAAACATCTAGTTTGGCCCCCAGAGAACAGCCTCTAGTGATGATCTGAGTGGTCAGGAAAGTAGATATAGGATCATTAGGGCTGCCAAGTGGGGGTGGGAGGCAGGTAACGCCCCACTTTGTAGGCCCAGTTTCCTCTGCCGTGGAATCGGGCCCCGGGGGAGCCCCCCCCAAAGTGCAGCGTGGTTTTCCCTCCAGCGATTGGGGCCACGCCCCCAACGTGCTCTACGTTGTGCGTCACTTCCTGTGACATTCTGGCGGTGCGAGCACGCAAAGCGCACGGGTCCATCGGCAGCTCCCGGACCCCGGCGACGCTCCCCCACCATTGAGTCCGAGCGACTTGGCAACCCTAAGGATCATGTTCCCCGGCACAATGATATGACGTCCCTCCCCCCACCCCCAATCGTCCAGTGATTTCCAGTCATAGGCTGGCCAACCTATATGGAAGATCTGTGATTGGATCACCAAATGTATTTTTCTTTCTTTCTTTCAAAGCTGATGAGTGAAAAGTTGCTAGCTGTACCAAGGAAGTAGTACTGGGGGAAGGGGTTTACCCTTTCCATCATGTGTTTCCCAAAAATCTAAAATACCTCACCAACCTACTAATTACAGGTCAGAGGTGTTGGATGTTAATATCCAGCAGTCAGATCATGATGATCTATGTGACAGCAGGCAAGCTGCTGATAGCAAGTTCTGACCGGTTTAGACCAGCTATGGTGTGAGATCAGTGACCATGACTCAGCAAGGTGCTGATTGGTCAATCAATGTATATATGTGGACAAGTACTGCTCTGTACACTTCTCTCTTTTGGATATGGTGTTTGGCGGAGCAGTTTGTCAGTGGATTGTATATATTGTAAATAAATCTGTACATAGTTCACCACAGGACTGTCTTGGTGTGGTGCTGTACAGAACCTACTCTGCAGTGACTGCTGGTGAGTGCTGGAGTGCCGGTGTGGCTGGTAAAGTCCTGGTGGCTGGTGTTGCTGGAAAGCTTCCTTACACGCACTGCGCAACAAGAGGTTCCTCTGTTTCCCCCCAGTGGGGAGAACAGTGGTTTCAATTGGGCATTTAGACTGGGGGAATAGTGTATGAGAAAGTGCCAAGGACTCATTTTTCCTGGGCTGCCTGCTTGATGAAATTAGCAGTCCTGCACAGCTGTGTTGATGTAAGAAACAAGATGCTAGTGGGTCTGAGCATGGATCTCCCATATCAAATCTGGATTGGCCCTGAGGAAGAAAGCCAGCTTCGCCGCTGTGTAATGTAACGCAGACAGCCCTGCTAAACTTCAGAAGCTTTTCTATGCCTGCATCTGATTGTGCCGCTTGTTACGCTATTATGCCTTAGCATCTTCCCCTTGGCTTTTCAACCCTTTTTGGAAATTAATTAAGGGGTGAGAATTTGTTCTTCAGCCTCACACTGACTAAAGTGGGGGGAAAGCAGGGAAATTAATAACCATGTGCAAATTTAAAGTCATTCTCCTCCCCAGGAACAGGCTGCCATGAGATTATTAAGACTTGCGAAAGTCCCTACCTGGCTAGAACAGAATTCCACTGAAATATGCAAAATGCTTATATACCCTTTTCACTGGCATATTCCTATTTTGAATGTTTTAAAACCGATATCACAGTATACACACTTTTGTATAGTATTGGTATGGCAGGGTTCAACTTCTCCAGTATCGTTAAGCCCACAAGTACTCTGGACTTTTGAGAAAGGATTAGTAGGCACCACCACAAAATGGCTTCCATGGAGGTAGGGCCAGTCACAAAATGGCTGCCATGAAGGGAGAGGATCAACTGTGAGCTTTGGGAAAGAGATGTTGGCCCCGGTCACACGCGAGGAAATGGGCCGGGAGAGGGACGGAATGGATGTGCGGCAAATGGGTGCGATCCCACGGCAACATCTGGGAAGTGTTGCCCGGCCGTCCCCGATCCGTTCCTCCCGCCCAAAACCCCACACCAAAAAAGAACCACCTACTTGGGTGGTTCATCCTGAAGGGCCACAGCAAGTGCGGCAGTGGGATCGCCGGCGTGTCCTTGCGCCGGCGCATTCCCTGCTCCTGGCCGAACTGCGCATGTGTGAGCATGCGCAGTTCGCCAGCCTCCCCTTTCCACCGTCGCTTTCTCCCCGGCATCTGATCGTGCTGGGGAGTGACAGCGCTGCAGCTCAGGGGATCCATGGGATCCCACCGCGGGGTCTCAAATTTGGAGCGGCTCATATTAGCCTCACTTCGCCCGTCGTTTTTCCTGCCGTGTGGCAGGGACCGTTGTTTGGTTTCCACAGAAACAAAAGGGTTTCCTCCCTGGTCAGCCACAGGGGAGGATTCCAGTCCTAGAGACATGAGAACATTTTGTGCCCACGCCAGCTGAAAGCGAATGGGTATGCCATGGATATATCCGAAATAAGTCTGACAGGCAAAAGGGCAGATAGACTCTCTGTAAGTTTGGCTCCCAAAAGCAACAAATGGAATGATCTCTAAGATTGAAGGCAAGAATTCAAGCGGATAACAGTCCTTGAAAAACAAAAAGGGACTTTGTTTTGAGATAACCAGTTCCAGTTCCAGCAAGACAATGGCACAGGGAAAGTCTTCAAGAAGAAAGAAGAATACAGCATGGGAAGAGAAATTGACTCAGGGAAATTTAATTATTAATTTGCTTTAAATGAAGGAGGGAAAAACAATTGTAAAATGATATGCCACTGTTCTCTGAAATTTGTGTTTAAGTTAAGTAGCAATTCTGGAATGCTCTTTATATAGTCAGATTTGATGGTTTGTTAACACAATCGATGATGATAATTGACCATTTTCAATGTTAAGAAAAGCAATTTCTATATTGTTAAGCTAATATTTTTATAAGCAGTATATGACCTCCAGCTCTTGGGTTTTTAGTGGGTTTTCTTTCCTTTCTCCCATAGTTTGTAGATCCCATCCCTAATTTCATTGTAGTTTTTAGAAAATGCAAATAAAAAATCCCCTACAGGGGGCTTTTTTTTTTAAAGAACATTTGTGCCCACGCCCAATCTGAATGCATACAGCCATGACACGAATTTCATTGCAGCCGCCCTGTGAATTTTGTGCTGCCTCTTGCTTTTTTAAAAACTGTGACATTTGATTCTGTATTTTTTTATTTTTTTTGAACTAGGATATAAATATTTTAGATGAATAAAATTAAAAACAAAGCATCTGGGAATGGGGATTTCAAGCAGAAAGTCAGGAAGGAAGGAAAAGGATTAAGCAATTCTCTCTCATGCCCCCCCCACAACCATTTCTGCCCTAAAAGTCAGAGCCTCAGAGTTGACTTTTGGTTACAAAAATAATGCACCAGGGGGGAAATTGCACATGGGTGCATGGAATGTGTAATTTGGTGTTCAGTTAGAAGGTCCCAGCATTCATTGCAACAAATGGTAGAAAGCTGGCAGTCAATGCCACACTACTCTGCAGGAAAGCTATAATATTCCCTGCCTCCTCCTGTTATATCTGATATTTGAATGTGTAGAGGACAATTGAAGGGTTCAAATGCTTTTCTAATGATCATTGCTGATTTACAGAAACCTTTGGGAGAAATTCTCTGGGACTCTGCTGGAAGAATTGAACTGTTAGCCACTAAGCACAGTTGTAAAGAACACAGGTGGTTTAAATCATTTTTAATTGACAAGGGAGGAAAATGCAGGTGCTTCTCTCCTGTTAACTCTGCCAATTTACAATTACGAATGGTCACAATTTCAAGATTTATGGTGGAATCCTTTTGCTTCAAAGAGAATTAGAAGAAGTTTTTAAAAGTGCCAAATAGAGGTGAAAAGTTTATTGCAGTGGTTTGTGAGTTTTAGCAACTTTAAATAAGGAAAACCCAGATTATGTTTACTCTTTAAGTTTGGGATATTGTACTATTGGAGTCTATAAGGAATATCTATATATATTTGCCTTTTTAGCTTATTATTTTAAAGAAGAAAAGACTCTGTTCGCATTTTTAACTGGAATAACAGAAAGCTCTATTTAATGAATTGAATAGGTGTGATGCCAGTGAAAGGAGTTTTCATTGGAAAGCCTGCACCACTGCCAATGTTGAGATTTATTATTCCATCTTTTACTTCAAAGAGAAGAGCCTAATTGGGGTGAACAAAAGGATACTGTAACAGAGAGAAATCCCTTCTCTTGATCTAATTGTGTGTTTTTAGACCTTTATGTTATGTTTAAGGCTGAATAGGTATATTTGTAAAAGCAACTATCCTTTATTAATTTTAAGCTCTTCTACAGAAGGTTATTAAGCTTATAGATAAAATATTTCTCTATAAGAGAGAAGTAGTTATGTTTTGAGGAACTGTGTTTAAAGCTAAGTTGAAAGAACTAACAAGAAAGGTTTGGGAAAACAAAGTAATCAACCATGCACACCTGCTAATTATCTGTACTTTTACGTTTTAAGGAGAATCAAGCAGCTAACAGGCAGATGATGTCACAGAGACCAATCATGCACACCTGCCAAAAGCCAATTAACAAGTACAGAATTTGTATTGTAAAAGAGGACCCTCTGCTGGCTAGAATGAGCTATGTATTTTACAAAATAAAAACTTCAATTTAGACAAAGAAGCTTTATAAAATAACAAAAAATATTCTGTAAAATTACCTGATGAACCAAAAATGAATAATAATGTGTAATTCAATGTGTATCTACAGAAGCTTTATGACATAGGCCACTTTACAGCATTAGAAAAGTGTACATATAAGAGTTTAATTGTAAAAACAGTGTTATAATATTGTATTTTTCCAGAAATTCAATGTATCCATGTATTCTTTAATGGAGATAGATCACAAAATGCCAGTAAAGGTGTTTTTATATCATATACTCCTGTATAAATATAAGAAAACCAATTTTGTAACAGAACTGACAGAGTTTTGTACCGAAAATGAACTCAGCCTGAGAGTTCATTCAAAGGTGAAAGGAGTCTGGGAGTATGGCCAAAAAAAGTAAACAAAAGATCAGTCAAATGTAATAAGCACTGCACCTGTGGGAGTTGAGACGCAGCCAAGTATCATCCTGTGTGTCAAATATGTGATTGATGACTGGCCAGACAAAGAAAACTGAACTGAGCATGTCTAAGTGATGTCAGTGATGATGTAAAGTGAGGAGGAGCAAGAAGAGTATATAAGTCTGCTTTCTGTATTTGCTCATTGAATATCTACAAGCTGTTGGATGTTCCTTTATTCGAATAAATTCTTTTGTTACCCTTTACTGCCTGGATGATTGTTTTAACTGTGTGGTTTATCGGCTAGAACCTTAGCACCCTCAGGGCGTTGGCAACAAATGTATGCATATGCCAGTGGGTGAAGACTTTTCTCTTTTGTTTGGTGTCCCCTCAGTGACCTTCCTTCCTGTTGATGTGTTTGTGTTTTTTTTTTAAACAAAGCTTTATTGAAATTTTCAAAGGTGACATAAACATATATCATTGATATTGATAAAGAGTACATAGTGTTGTATTCGTTTTCTTTCAGAGAGTATGTAACACAAACTTCAATCCAATCTTAAAAACATGCTTATAAAAAGGTACTCTTTACTTTAAACTTTGACAGTAACGGATCCTATTTTAGATCAAATTATCAACAGTCTAACTATGAGAAGCTAGAAAAGGAAATACAAAGAGAAAAAAATTATTAATTAAATAACATCAACTGGTATTTAGCATCTCTAATAGTCTCCCAATCAAATTTGTCAATATTAATCTTATCAAGGATGGGAGCCCATACATTCAAAGGATTTGTTATATCTAGTTCCGTCTGGAGTTCCGAATGAAAAATATTGAAGTTGTCTAAAAGAAATAGATCCCAAATTTTATGGATCCATTGTTGAGTAGTAGGTACTTTTGAATCTTTCCAATGTTTAGCTATCAATATTTTCGCTGCAGTAAGCATTACATCAATCAATTTCTTTTCGTTATTTGTGATAGTGGTGTCAGGCCATAAGTTTAGTAAAATTAGGGCTGGGTCTTTCGGGAGTTCACAATTTGTAAATATTTTCATTTGTTGTATAATTTCTACCCAAAATGATTGTATACGTTTGCATGACCACCAGCAGTGTATCAGATTAGCTTTCTCACCACATTTTTTCCAGCAGGTAGGTATCAAGTTCGGTACAATGTGTGTTAGTCTTGCGGGTGTTAAGTACCATCTTAGTAATACCTTCAGGTTTGCTTCATAGATATATAACGAACGTGTCATCTTTTTGTGTGTCTTCCAAATTTGCTGCCATTGAGCTTCCGAGATCTGTATGTTTAGATCTTTTGACCAAGCATGTTGATATGAAAGTTCAGATTCACATTTGGATTGTAATAGAATGTTATAAACTTTAGATATAAGCCCTTTTTTCTTGTGTTGTAGATAAAGCAGTTTTTCAAATTCGGTGAGTGGTCTGTGTATAGAAGATTTAAATTTAGAAGAGTCTAGAAGATGTCGTATTTGTAAGTATTCAAACCACTTAATTGTAGTGTTGTATTTATTTTCTATAGTTCTCTTCTCCAAAATTTTGTCTTTATGTAAAATGTCTATTAACCTTGTAATTTTTGCTTTTTTCCAGGTGATGAATTGCGATGGGTCTTTGGCTGGGGTAAACCAGGATTGTCCGCAGAACGTGCTCATTTTTGAAAATGGAGATGTAAGTATGTTTTTATTGTGGTACCAAATTCTAAGTGTATTGTGTAAATATGGAGAAATATTTGGTATGTTGATTTTATATAATTTTGGTTTCCACAGTAGCTCTTGGAATGTGTGATCCAGTAATGTGTGTTCTTCGATCCATTTCCAGTCCAAGTCCAAATTGTCGTTATAATGTCGAGCCAGCATTGCCAGATTTGTGGCTTGATAATATAAATTAAGGTCAGGTACTGCCAAGCCACCTTTGAGCACTGGTCTTTTAATGGTGTCAAATTTAATTCTTGGATGTTTGTATTTCCATATAAATTTATTGATGTCCTTTTGCCATTTAGTTATCAAATTGGAGGGAATATGTATAGGTATTGTACGGAACATATACATAAATTTGGGTAACACATAAGTGCGTACAATCGAAATTCTATCTATCCAAGTGAAGGAATTTGTAGACCATTGCTGTAATTTGGTTGTTATTTCCTTGTATGTTGTTGTGTAGTTGAATTTGAGAAGGTCTTTCATTGAAATTGGTATTTTAACTCCCAAATATTCTAAAAAACTGTCAGCCCAGAGATAACGGAAACTTGCTTGTAAATGGTTTTTTATGGTGGGTGGTATATGAATAGGATAAATCATTGATTTGGTAACATTTATTTTCAGGCCTGCTATTTGACCAAAAAGATCCAAAGAGGATTGTATTGCTGGTAATGAGGTTAGTGGTGAAGAAACGTAAAGTATCATGTCATCCGCGAACATGCTGAGTTTAAACTCTTTTCCTTTAATCATAATACCTTTATATTCCAAATTTGATCTCAGTAAACAAGCCAGGGGTTCTATAGCCAAAATAAACAAAAGAGGGGAAAGGGGGCAACCTTGTCACGTACCTCTTTGAAGACAAATAGGCGTAGAAGAGGCACCGTTTGCTAAAATAACGGCTTTAAAATCATCATATATTGCATGGATTGTATTTAGGAATTTAGGGCCAAAATTTAAATAATGTATGAGCTTTGAAAGAAATGAAATTTCCAAAGAATCAAACGCTTTTTGGATATCAATAGATAATAATAATGAATGTGTAGTTTTGTCAGATTTCCCATAATGTATGACGTTTAACGTTTTTCTAATATTATCAGCTATGTCTCTAGCCGGTACAAATCCAGTCTGGTCAGTACTTATATATCTGTGAATGATGAGTTTTAATCTCTTCGCCACCATGCCCGTAAATAATTTATAATCGGAATTAATGAGGGAAATGGGTCTGAATGCCGCTGGATCCGTGTTATCTTTATTTTTTTGGGGAATTAAAACAATGTTTGCCATTTTCCAAGATTCAGGCATGGTTCCATCAATGAGTATGGAATTACATGTTTCTAATAGGGTATTGCCAATATACGGAAAAAAAGCTTTATAAAATTCATTAATAAATCCATCAGGACCCGGGGCCTTATTGTTTTTTAGGGATTTTATAGCTTGTTCTAATTCTTGTAATGTGAATGGTTCTTCCAAGGTGTCGCGATGTTCTGTCGTTAATTTGGGCATATTTTTAATAGATGTAAAAAAAGAGTTTATGTGCTCTGGGTTTGGGTTTGTGGTGGAATAAAGTTTTTTATAAAAATCTTCTAAGATGGAAAGAATTTCCGCTTTGTTGCGTTGAATTGTATTATGGGCGTCTCGAAGACCATAAATGTGTCTGTCCGCTTGACGTTTTTTAATTTTCCATGAGAGAAATTTTAGCCGCTTGGATGATTTGGAAGTATTGTTTTTAAAATAGTTAAAATTGGTTTTGTGGATCTCTGTAGATTCCAACATTTCCAATTGTTTGCGTACGTTTTGCAGTCTAATATAAATTCTCGTACTTCCTGTACGCTTATGTTTATTTTCCGAAGTTTTGATAGTTTGCATAAGTTCAGTTTTAATTGCTTTTTTCTCTTTTTTACAGGTTGCCATTAACGATATGCAATGGCCCCGGATGAAGGCCTTAGACGCTTCCCAGATTGTAGAAATTTTAGTGTCTTTAGTTGTATTAAGGTTAAAAAATTCTTGTAAATGGTTTTGTAAAGCACTCTTAATTTTGGGCTCATATAATAAAACTTTATTGAATTTCCAATTAAATCTGCATTGGTGTTTTGGTGTCTCTGTTAAGTCTATAGTGCAATAAACTGGGGCGTGGTCAGACCATACCTGTATTCCAATTTTCGAGGTCAGAGAGTGTTTGCATAACGATGATGATAAAAAAATGTAGTCTAATCTAGAATGAGAATTAAATCTTTTGGAGAAAAAAGTATAATCTCGTTCAGTTCCATGATGTTGCCTCCAAATATCCTGAAAATCATGTTTGAGCATCAATGTTTTAAGAGAGGAAGTTGGATAAGTTTTAAAGGTTGTGTTTAAGATTGAGTGTTTTGTAGATCTATCTAGTTTTAAATCCATGAGATAATTAAAATCTCCTCCCATAATAACAGGGTATGTTGAGAATGATTTGAGTTTCATTAAGGTTTGTGAAAGAAATTTAATTTGTTTGGAATTTGGGGAGTAGATATTTGCCAATGTGATATTCTCACCATCAAGACTACCTTTTATAAATAAAAACCTTCCTTCATCATCTTTTAATGTGTCTTCAATTTTAAATCCAACTTCCTTAGCTATCACTATGGCCACTCCACGGGCTTTGTTTGTACCACATGCCATTAATTGAGTTGGAAACCAGGCTGTGGGCAATATTGTTCTTTCCGTTTTAAAATAAGTCTCCTGTAAAAAGGCAATATGAATTTTTCCTTCTGGAATTGTTTTGCTATTCGTTTGGCTTTTATAAAATTATTTAAACCATGACAGTTTAGAGTAATGATCTGTAGTCCATCCATGCTATATACACCCCAATCGAATTAAAAGTATAGCATTGTTTCCCGTATTGACACTTATGTAGGTCAACCCAAAGATATTTTTGAAAATACTTTTTATATTGAAAGCAACATGCTTAAGATAGTGCTTACATCGAACAAAAACACATAAATCTTGTCGTGAATTGTCGTACCTCCGTAAAATTCCATACCTAAAGCTACTCTCTATAACTATAACATACCCCACCTCAAACCCCCTAACAATCCCCACAACACTCCCCCCTCCCTCCCCTCCCTTTCCCCCTCTCCCTTCCCCCGTCCCACTGTCCCATGGTGGAAGAAACCCTCCTCCACTGAGTCTTATGGACTCAACATTGTGGACCGAAAGCCAAAATGTGCCAAAAACTAAGAACTGCATAAACAGTTTCAACATTATATGGGTTACAGAAGAAAAACTCCCAACGAACAAACCCCCCTCCCCCCTCCGATCTTCTATAGTCTATAATCGACTCTCTACAAATAAAGGTTAGTAAATTGAGAAAAGTGCTTAAGATCTCCAATAGGGTACAACTGTAAACATTCAAGATTTAGCATTCTTGTTACTGAAATAGAACCTGGTTCTCAAGTGTTCAAAATTTCACTCTTCGTCTCGTAGTCATTCTTTTCCATCGAGGAGGCGTGTGGTGTTCAGGGCGCTTCCTTTTGCGATCTGCCGTTTCTACGACCATCTCTTCAGGTGTTGTAAGCCCCAGGGCCACCAAAAGGGCTTCGCCTGCCTCTGGATCCGCCGCTTGATGCAAAGTACCTTGGTGGATTACTTGAAGGTATCCCGTCGGAGCCCATCGATATTTAATATTGGCTTCGGTTAAACGCTTAGTGACTGATTTTAGTTGTCGTCTTATTAATAGCGCTTCCGGCGGGACGTCGGGGAAAATAAAGATCTCCTCTGTATTATGTTTAAAGCTGCCTTTCTTCCGTGTTTCTTGTAGGATCTGATTCTTGATTTTAATGTCCAGAAATTCTATTAATATGTCTCGGGGGCCTTTATTTTTATCCGATTTGGGGCTTCCTAAACGGTACGCACGTGTCAGCACGGGCTCCATGCCATCTTCAAATTCTATTATTGTGCTTAGCCAGGTAGTAATGAAATTAGTGAGATCTTCTTGTCCTTCCGCTTTTTCCGAAAAGCCTCTTAGTTTCAAAAAAATTTCTCTGGATCTGTGCTCCAGTAGAATTATGCGTTCTTTCGCCCATGTCTCTGCGTCTTGCAGATAGCGAATGTCGTCTTGATTTGCAAAGGTGTTTTCGAGTGCCGTTTCGGTAGTCAGAGCTACGTCTTGAATCTTGGCTTGCATTTCGTCTAGCCTGTCCGAGATGGGTTTTATAATGTTGTTGATGCTGTCTAACATCTCCGTTTTGAAGCTTTGAAAGAGGTCAGTGATTACTTCAGTTGTGAGTTCCTTTGGCGTTGATTCCGTGTTTTTCCCGCCCATCGCCATCTTGGGTCTCTCTTGGGCTGTCTTTGCTGGGTTCTGTCTGGATCGTTCGTTTGCAAAGTACGTCTTCAAAAACTAAGCGTTTAGCCTCGCTGCTTGTTGTCTGTCTTTAGACGTTTTTCCCATGCCGTTTTGAGCAACAAATAGAGTCGAGTTTTCTTTGTTTAAATTAGAAGTCCGGAGGGGTCGTCGGAGCTCTCTTAAAATGCGCCCGCCATCTTAGAGACCGACGCCCCGCCCCCCGATGTGTTTGTGTTTTGTTGAATGGTTTTTATTCAATTATATATGTATGTTCATTTTAAAAGTTATTTTAAAGTTTTGACTGTTCGCAGTTTTGGGTGGAGCTGGGTGGAAAGCTAGAATAAAAGTGTTTTAAATAAAATATTTCAGAAGAGTTTGAGTGGGTCCCTCAGTTCCCACCCAACCTTTTTTTCCCCTGCCAGGAGGAATTCAGTTTCCTGGATATGCCAACTCTGTTGGTCTCTCTGGCACAATGCGTCCCTTTTGTTATCTGTGTAGGGGGGTGTCTGTGGCTCCAGGATACTTGGTGTTCCTTAGGTAAAGGTAAAGGTAAAGGTTCCCTTGCTCGAAAGCCAGTCGAATCCGATTCTAGGGTTGTGGTGCTCATCTCCGTTTCAAAGCCGAAGAGCCAGCGCTGTCCGAAGACGTTTCCGTGGTCATGTGGCCGGCATGACTAAACACCAAGGCGCAATGCGTCCCTTTTGTTATCTGTGTAGGGGGGTGTCTGTGGCTCCAGGATACTTAATGTTCCTTAGACCTCCAATGATTTTGTGCCCCGAGACGTCCCCCTGCCCTTTAAGGGCACAGCAAGGACTTATGTCTGGAAAAACAAGCTGTACAAGCTCAGCTGGTACCACGGTTACCTACACACCGGAAGCTGAAAACGCAGTCCGGAATCAGGTTAAACAACAAAGCCAAAGGTCTGATAGCCAGGGAAATCAATCCAAGGTTGCAGGGGTCAGGAACAAGGAGCGGATGCTACACACCAGAGCAGACCTGAGTATGGGGAGTTGCTACCGCGCTGAGACAAGTGCATGGTTTATGAACAGGTTCTCCCTTCCCTGGGAGTCAAGTCTGCCAAGACTTACAGCTCCTCCCATTGCCTTTGCAAGAGCTGCAGTCTGGCACTCCTTCTTTGCTCCTGCATAGTCAGCCTCTGGCATGCCCTACGTCTGGGGCACTCAGGAGAACTAGGTGGGGAGTCTGGCCTTGGGGTGTCTTCAACTGGGGGTGCTGGGCCAGGCGCAGGATCCGTCTCTCCTTCTGGCTGCACCTCCTGTGCAGCTGCTGGGGACTCTTCTCAGGTGCTGTTGGGGGTTCTTCTTCTGGGCTGATGCCAGAGGAGGCTGGGTTGTTCCCTGCCTCTTCCTCATCCGAGGAGTAGTCAGCCTCAGCAGAGCCAGTACCCACGACACAAGCAGCACCCAGAGAGGGGCACAGTTAGGGTTGCCAACCTACAGGTGGACCTGGAGTAAGGTTGCCAGGTCTGGGTGGGGCTTCCCCCACTTTTGTGGGGCTTTCTGCTGCCAGCCACCTGGCTGGTTGGGGGGAACCCTGGTCCCCAACATGATTTAATTACGTCACCTGGAAGTGACGTCATGACATCACTGATGTTGGGGGCGACACTCTAGTTTTTGGGCAAAGCTCTATGGTAATATTGGGCTCAAACCCTAGAATTTTGCCCATAAACTAGAGCATCACCCCTAACATTGGCAATGCAATGATGTCACTTCTGGGTGATATCATCACGGGGCGTGTGCAAAGTGCACATGCCGGAAGATCCAGGAACAGACCCGGGAGCCCCCCACTGGAAGCCAGGTAAGACCTGGCAACCCTAACCTGGGGTTGTCCCAAAATTACTATCAACACCCAGAACACAGAGTCCCCTGAAGGAAATGGCAGCTTTGGAGTGTGAACTGTATGGCATCACATCATTGTTGAGGTCCCTCTCCTCCCCACTCCACCCTCCCCAGACACCACTGTATGGTTACTAAATACCCACTGAGGGCAGGGGAACTCCTGCCCCTGCCCTCCCTTGCCCACTCCCACTCCAGTGAGCCGTAGGGCTGCCAGGTCTGGGTTGGGAAATACCTAGAGATTTTGGGGTTGGAGCCTGAGGAGGGCAAGGTTTGGGGAGGGGTGGGATTTCACTGGGGTATAATGCCAAAGAACCCACCTTCCAAAGTGACCATTTTTATCCAGGTGATCTGATCTCTGTCATCTGAATATCAGTTGTAATCCAAGGAGATCTCAACCACTACCTGGAAGTTGACTGGGGGGACGGAACGTAGGGGCCAGAACAGCATCCCACAATGCCTCAGTGTCATTTCCAGCTGTATAACCAGAAGTGATGTCACTTGCAGGATGCTCTAGGATACCATGGCAATGACATGCTTGCTACAAGCTTTGCTGCTCTGTGAGAAGAAAACATGAGCCCATCGTGGTCAAGATGCTTCTTCTAATCCTTTCTCAATTTTTTTGTAGTAAATGCTACCAGGAAGCACAAAGCAACCAGTAGGGAATATAATTTATTGTTTATTGTACAATCAACGAATAATTTGCTCAACAGGCAATATAGATCTGAGGAACTGGAATATAGTAGCCCTACCTCCAGAAGAGCCAGACTCTCACTCTAAAGAGCAGAAACCTAATTCCAGAGTACGGGCCAATTGCTTAAATGGGGAAAGGCACCATCTTGTTTTTCTCATTCACCCAGCTGTTCTTTGTTGGCTTTTCCAGGGTGGTCCTTGCATGCTAAACAGGGACCACTTTGGCACTGGCTGTTTTGACATAACCATGGAAACAGAATTCTGATTAACAGAAGATGCATGGCACCATGGAAACAAACCCCAAACAAACCGGAGAGCTTAATGCAGAATTTTTTTTCAGTCACCAGCAGAGATGTACATGGTGGGTGACATTTCAGATGGATCTGACAATACTGCCCAGTGCAGTCAAACTACCTACCAGAAGGCCCTGAACTAGCTGACTAGACAGGAAGTGGGGGCACATTAGGGGTGGGGTTGTGCTTTAGTGGTAGGGCATCTGCTTGCTATGAAGAAGGTCCCAGATTCCATCTGTGATGTCTCCAGTTAAAAGGATCAGGTAGTAGGTGATGCAAAAGATCTCTGCCAGTTAACCTGGTGAACTGCTGCCAATCAGAGTAGACAATACTGACCCTGATACCAATGGTTTGATTCAGTATACGGCTGCTTCATGCCTTTTCCAATTGACCTTACGTAGCTACCTTCTACTAGTATAGACCATTGGTCCATCTACTGCCTAGTCTGATGGCCATAGTTTAAGACTTTCTTGGCGCTGCAATTTGAAGTCCTCTGAACTAAAGGTTTTTGAAACTGAGCTGGGAACTTTTTGTATGAGAAGCACAAATTTGCAAATACTGAGCAATGGTCCCTGTCAAATGTTAGTTTATTTATTTTATTTACATTTTCCATTGATAGCCATGTCCACATATTTTGTCAAGAAAAAGCACTGGACTAAGCATGTACTCCTTTCGCAACAAAGGCATAGCAAATGTATTTTGAACTCAGTGGTCCATACCACTTGAATAGCGTTGTATTCAACTTGATTGATGATGATGATGATCACAAAGGTGATGATAAATCTTGTTGCCCACCCATCCCCATTTTAACCCAAGTGAGGAAAATCACCAGATTCTTCAGGGAATTATGTATCATGACTGGATTCAGCATTACAGGAAGATGTTTGCTTAGAACGCCTAACCTGAGGACCTGGACTTCTGATGACAGTTACCTTCTCAAATTTCAGTTTACCACTCTTCCAAAGACCTTTGAGTTCAACTAAGTCTGCATCCCTGGGGAGAGAAGGTGGTATGTTATATAACCCCCATCTCAACAGATCTTGGAAGCTAAGCAGAGTTGGTACTTGAATGGGAGACCACCAAGGAAGACTCTGCAGAGGAAGGCAATGGCAAACTGCCTCTGCTTCTAACCTGCCTTGCAAGTCCCTTGCTGGTGTTGCCATAAATTGGTTGCAGCTTGACAGCACAAACGTATGTAAGTCCGTGTCTTTAAATCAAATAGGTAACATCCTTCCTTCCTTCCTTCCTTCCTTCCTTCCTTCCTTTGCCTGTTCTGTCATGCCTCATTGGGTAATAAATTGTTCCTAATTCTAGGAAAGATGTTGGAGTATCTGCAAGTTCTCTCCCTGATGTCATGAAAGAGTTAACCTGTTTGTTTGTCTATGCTAATTGGTAGTGAGTTAGAACCGATGGGGCCTCCAGTAGACGTTCTTGGGATAGAAGGGGAAGGTCTGTGCATAATGAACTGACCTTTAGCCTAGTCATTGGTCAATTCACAGTTGGAATATGTTTTTGCATGCATGCTGGGGGCTTCTTCTCCCTTCCTTTGTTTTAGAGTTCAGTAGCCAAAGTCCCCATCTTGGAGTTGACATCAGTTAGAAAGATGTAGCTAAATAGATGGACTCAGGGGTCATTTCGTAGAAAAAGAGCTAGGGGAACTCATTAGCATAACTCATTAGCATATGCCACACCCCCTGACATCAGGGGCCTGGCGGTGGACCTGCAAGGCCAGCGGGAGTGCGAGGAAGCCCCGCCAAGGCCCTCCCTGGCCCCAGGCAGGCAGGGGTGGGGAGAGGCGGGGAGGAAGCAACTTACCCTCCCTCTCCTCCTGCCTCCTCCTGGCTGAATGAGGGCTGGAAGCGGGGCGGCCGGAAGCAGGGGGCGGGGCTTCATCATGTGCCCCGCCCCCCTGCACCTCACCCGGGGGAACTGCGTTCCCCCCCGAAATGACCTCTGGATTTCTTGTTTTTATCTTCTCGAGTAACCCTTCCTATTCTTTAGTATAATTTCTTTTAGCTAATTTACACGTGTGCTGCATTATTGTTTTTAACTTTTGTAAATTGTGCCAACAAAAGCTCTTCTAGTGTCTGTTAGCAAAAATAAGATTATAAAAATGACACTGTGGCAAAAATGTCTTTAAGTCTTATAATTCCATTTTTGGCACTGTTTGTGGAATGTCATGCCTTGTACTCCTAGTCCTATTGCATTGTTTACCAGGTGCCGTGCACAGTCTGGTTGCATTGGTCTATGTTTTGTAAATCTTAGCATGAAAAGGTGGGCTATAGATTAAGCACATACATAAATAAGACAGTGGTATTTTAAAGATTAACAAATGTATTCCAGTGCAAGCTTTCATGAATCATGTTGTTATTAATGGTTAATTTCATTTATAGCCTGAGTCAAAGCTCCCTTCATCAGATGCATGTACCTCCATCAGGCCGATGCATTGATATTAATGTTAATATAAATGCATCAGATTAATGGGTGTAAACTTCAATGCATCTGGTGAAGAGAGAGCTCTTATTCATGAAAACTTATGCTGGGGTAAATTTTGTAGGCCCATAAGATGCCACTGGACTCCTGTTTTGTTTTTATTGTACCTGATAGCATACTGGGCACATGGAAGTCAGCAACTACTAGTCCTAAAGCCAAATGTGACCTTTCAAGAATGACAGCTGGGTTGTCAATTCCAGCAATAGTTCTCTTTCCTCTGCTCGCCAAATGCAGCCATTTCAGGCTGTTTGGCTGGGAGAAGAAAGACACTAAATATCCATGAAGTATACATGTCAGTCAGTGACTGAGCAAGACAGTGAGTGAGAGAAAGTCAGAATGAGAAGGCTTGAGTAAAGGAGGAGGAGAGGAAGAGCTTGCCAATGGTCTCTTGGCCTTGGCCAGGTGGCCAAATTAGTGACTAACTGAGTAATATGGCCGTGAAACAAACAGGGATCCTTCAAGTATATTTCTTCAAAATGTCACACCAGAGGAAACTCAGCAAGCCTTTGAAATATCCACCAGATAGTCCTACCAACAAAACACTTGTGTTGACTTTGCTGTATTCGGCCTTTTCCTTGCTGACCGCTTTACAAGGAAGAGACTGTCATGCAAATTTGTCTATTTTACTCTTAATCCTCTTTGTACTTCTTTTCTTCCCACATGCTGTTTCTCAGGCAGCAGGATAACCTGGTCCAATAATTAGCCAGGGTTTCAATTAGCAGTCTCTTTGATTCTTTTCTTTAGACCCTGCATTTTTCTTTCCTTTCTGAAAGGTATTCTAGGTAGCTGCTTCTTGTCAATAATATCTTCCCCTCAGGCATCCCACCTGGTGCCTGATTTTAGCTTCAGCAGCCAGGTTGAATTGTTTTCATTTATCCAGGCCTTGGGCTTTTTATTTATTTGTGTTTATCCTTCCCTAAGGTGGACTATATAGTTCTTCCTTCCCCACTTTATCTTCACAACAACCCCGTGTGGTATGTGATATTGAGAGGAAGAGGAGGAGGAGATTGGATACCCCAACCCTTCACTCGAAGTCTCAGAGTGGCTTACAATCTCTTCCTTCCTTTCCCCCCAACAGACACCCTGTGAGGTAGGTGGGGCTAAGAGAGCTCTGAGAACTGCTCTTGAGCGAACAGCTCTGAACAGGGCTGGCCTGAGGCGAGGCTGCAGGCTGCAGGTGCCAACCTCCCGGTGGGGCCTGGACACCGCCCCACTGGGAACCCAGCGGGAGGCCCTGGATGGGGCAGCGGGCCCTGGATGGGGGCGCCGAAGTTTGCCTCCCTCCGCCAAAAGCCAGTGCCGATCCCCGAGGCTCCCCTCCGCATCCTTCCCGCCTGCCCGGACCCTCTCCAGCGACCCATGGCCGGCGGGGAAAGGCGCCGGCAGAGCGGGCGCATGAAGAGGGAAGCCAGGGCCACGCTTGCCGCCGCCTGCCGGGGGAGCCAAGGCCACCGGAGCTGCTGCAGGCACTGCAAGGCAGGAGGTAAGCATGCCCTGCAGAAAGAAGAAAGGCGCCGGCAGAGCGGGCGCATGAAGAGGGAAGCCAGGGCCACGCTTTCCGCCGCCTGCCGGGGGAGCCAAGGCCGCCGGAGCTGCTGCAGGCGCTGCAAGGCAGGAGGTAAGCGCACCCTGCAGAAAGAAAGAGCCACAGCACGAGTTTCTCAGAGGGTAGCTGGCGGTGGAACTCCAGGTTCTGGGAATGATTCACACAATCCCCTCCCCAGTGTGCAAACTTGAGGCCGTGGCGCTTTCTTTCTGCCGGCGCGTGGTCCCGGGATGCGCCGAGGCAGAGGGCTGGCTGGCTGGCTCAGGCGCCAGCAGAAAAAAAGGGCAGCGACCTCAAGTTTGCGC
>NW_015164227.1:24123-24257 GCF_001447785.1 Gekko japonicus
GAACTTTGGCGCCCCCATCCAGGGCCCACCGCCCCATCCAGGGCCTCCCGCTCTAGGCGAATGACTAGTTGGCCTAGCGGGAGAGCCGGCCCTGGCTCTGAAAGAACTTGTGACTGACCCAAGGCCACACCAGC
>NW_015164227.1:24516-58207 GCF_001447785.1 Gekko japonicus
TAAGGGAGAAAAAGGAAACAGAAATGGAGGCAAGGACATACCTCTAAAGAAGAGTATCTGCGGGTTGGTAGGCACTGTAGGTCAGCCATCAGAGAGGCCAAAGCTCACAGTGAGCTAATGTTGGCCAGGGAGGCTTGCTACAGCAAGAAAATCTTCTTCAGATATGTGAGGAGCAAACGTGAGATAAAAGAGGCGATGGGCCCACTGTTGGGTGAAAACGGAGAAACTCTGACAGAGGGCAGAGAGAAAGCAGAAAGGCTTAATGCATATTTTGCCTCAGTCCCCCCCCCCCCCATCAATTTTGCCCCAAGCCCCCCCCCCCCCGAAGAAGAGAACAGGCTTATCTAGAGATGGTAGTAGGCAAGACAAGACGTCTGGGCTGCTGGTTGACATGGACAGAGAAATAGCTGACAAGCACCTGGCTGTGTTGAATGAGTACAAATCCCTCAGACCAAATGGTATACACCCAAGAGTATTCAAAGAACTTTCTAGAGAGCTTGCAGAGCCTTTGTCCATCATCTTCCAGACCTCTTGGAGGATGGGAGATGTGCCACAAGACTGGAGGAGGGCAGATGTTATCCCATTTTTCAAAAAAGGGAGGAGGGATGACCCAGGAAACTACAGGCCAGTCAGTCTGACCTCTGTCCCAGGGAAGATAGTGGAACGGATAATTTTTTTTGGTGGGGGGAGTTTTTAATATGTGTGTGTGTACACATGCACCTGGAATTCATGGTGACCTCTGGTGACTGACCCCTGTTCAGAGAGTTGGCTGAATAAAGTCTGCCCCGCCTTACGCATCTGGTATTTCAAGGAGGTCTCTCATCCAAGTTCTTGCCAGAGTCAACCCTGCTTAGCTTCCAAGATCTGTTGAGATCAGGTTTGTCTGGGCTATCCAGGTCAGGGCTTCTGGAGTAGATTTTAAAAGGATCAATCGGCAAACATCTAAAGGACAATGTAATGTATCCAGCAAGTCCAGACAAGTCCAGACAAGTCCAGAGACAAACGTTGAGCTTTTCTCCAAGACACAACGGACTATGCGGATCCTAGGCCGCTCCAATCAGGGGGCTAGGTTCCTGGCCGAGAGCCAATGGGACTCTTACTGGATCGAGCGAATGCTGTTGATGCTATTTACCTGGATTTCAGTAAAGCTTTTAACAGGGTTTCCCATGATGTTCTGATGGGTAAACTAGAGGACTGTGGACTGGACTCTAGGATAGTTAGGTGGATAGGGAACTGGTTGGCAATGGCATTTCCTCTGAATGGAGGGAGGTGTCCTGTGGGGTGCCACAGGGCTCATTTTTGGGCCTGGTGCCAGGCCCGTAGCTACAGTGGGGCATCCTGGGGCCTGGCCCCTGACTTACCGCCAAGGCCCCCCCAACTTCCCATTTTCTATTTTATTTGTGGTGCTCCCTTGGGGTGTGTGTGGTGTGCCCCCCAAGTTATGTAAAGGCCCCCTGAATTAAAAAAATCCTGGCTACGGGCCTGCCTGGTACTTGTCAATATTATTTATACATGATCTGGATGAGAGTGTGGAGGGGCTACACATTAAATTTGCAGATGACATCAGATTGGGAGGAGCAGTGAACACACCAGAGGATAGAGATAGAATTCAAAGAGATCTGAACACATTGGAAAAGTGGGCGGATGTGAACAAGATGCGTGCCAAGTTCTACATCTGGGTAACAGAAATGAGGAACATACATACTGGACGGGGGATACACTTCTGGGTAGCGGTGTGTGTGAACAAGATCTTGGGGTACGGGTGGGCCAAAAGTTAAATATGGGCAGCCAGTGTGGTTCAGTGACAAAAAAGGCTAATGCGATCTTGGGGTGTATCAACAGAGGCATAACATCCAAATCACAAGAAGTCATAATCTCACTGTACACTGCATTGGTCAGGCTGCACCTGGAGTATTGTGTGCAGTTCTGGAGGCCTTACTTCAAAAAGGGTGTGGACAGAAGGGAGCGGTTTGCACGTGGGGGGTTGCAGACAATCCTCGGTTGGGACATGGGAGCATCTACCCAGTGCTGCACTGCTGGCTCTCCAGTCTGCCCAAGCAGGTTTTCCTCTGCACCCCCCCCCCCATGGGGCCTTGCAGTGGGGATACACCAACTCAGAGCTTACCAGTTGCTGTCCTTTATAAAATTTATATCACCGGTACTCAGCACTGCATTTTATGGTACTCCTGGCCCAGCCTGACAAAATGACATTTATGTCACATCCGGCCCTCATAACAAATGAGTTATCTCTGCCCTAAAGCAACAAAATAAGTGACATATATACACATTTGTAAAACACTCAGAGGGCACTTGATTTACTTCTGTCAGGTAGAGCTCAAAGTGGCTTCAGTCTTCACAACATTTAATAATTTGCAACAGTGCACCGAATACATCTGTGATATCTTGCATGAAGCTGGAATTGGATGTTGTTGAATACACCTGTTTTGTACAAGTTGATGCTTTTAAACTCCCAAGTACAATTTCCTGGTGAAGACAATTGACGTAAAGTCATCATAATTCCATCACTTCCCCCCCCATCTATTCATCAGCTAAATTAAACTATTTCATTTCCTTGTCATAACAGCTGGTTGCTAATGAGGGACAGTAGCTAAGAGAGTACAAAATAAATATGAAATGGCGGGGGGGGGGGGGGAGCCATTGATGACAGAGCAACAACAAAGAGAGTTATTTGCAATTAACGACTTAACATCTTTGGCAGAGCAGACTGAAGTCAATCTCTTTAGTTCTTGATTTCCTGTCACAAAAAATTGCCAGGAAATCATGTTGCAGAAAATTACATCAAAGGGACCTTAGATGGAGTTGATGGTCTCTCATCTTAACATGATAATGAAGGTTTTAGCAGACTCTCCAAAGAGGTATGCCTGTTTGAGATTAATTTAGATGAGAAAATGGGAGTTTGCACCAAGGCAATAGGCCCACAGCTTGAACTGCCTCCTCCCGCAGGGGCCAGCGACCAGTCATCTGATTAAAGAATGTTGGAAAATGCTTGTTCCTTCCATCCCCACCATGAGTTAGAAAATTAATGCTTAAAAATTACAATTCAAATGCTTTCGGTGTGTGTTCTATTAATCTTGCTGCCAAACAGCCTTCTTTTCAGAAGTCAGTATACACCAGCAAAGGCTGCAGACCTGGTCTCAAAACCATTTGCTACCGATTTCAAAAGGTACAATTGGAGAGGGGCTGTTGCTCACTGGCAGAGTATCTGCAGGAGGTCCCAGATTCAATCCCTGGCCTCTCCAGTTAAAAGGAACATGTAGGAGAAGATGTGAGAGACATCAGCCTGAGGCCCTGGAGTGCTGCTGCCAGTCTGTGTAGACAATACTGAGTTAGATGGACCAAGGGTTTGATTCAGTATAAGGCGGCTTCAGGTGTTCAAGATGAGTGCCAGTGTTAGGTACAACATTTGGCATATAGTATGCTGAGCGAATGAGCTCCGGTGGCTCAAGTGGTTGAGACGCTGAACTGCAGGCTGGAAGGTCGGTAGTTCAGCAGTTCGAGACCTGAGTGCCGCATGACGGAGTGAGCTCCCGTCTCTGGTCCCAGCTCCTGCCATCCTAGCAATTCGAAAGCAAGAAATTGCAAGTAGATAAATAGGTACTGCTTCAGTGGGAAGGTAACAGTGTTCTGTGTGCCTTGGCATCTAGTCATGCCGGCCTCATGACCACGGAAATGTCTTTGGACAGTGCTGGCTCTTCGGCTTGGAAACGGAGATGAGCACTGCAACCCTAGAGTCGGATTCAACTGGCTTTCGAGCAAGGGAAACCTTTACCTTTACCTATGTAGAGTGAAAAATTAGACACAGCTGATAGAATGTGCCTGGGACATGTTTTTTTAAAAACACAGAATTGAGAGGTTAATTCACACACTAAGTTGACATATACTGAGTTAGACCTAGGGCTGCCAACCTCCAGTGGACAACTGGAGTTCTCCAGGAACTACAACTGAGTTTGAAGGAAATGGCAGCTTTGGAAGGTGGACTCTGCGGCATCAAATACCCACAGAGCTCCCACCATTTCCCAAACTCTGACCTCTCAAGGCACCACCCTCAACTCCCCAGGAATTTCCCAAGCCAGAGTTGGTAGCCCTGGTCAGACCATTGCTCAATCAAGGTCAGTATTGTTTGCTCAGACTGGCAGCAGCTCTCCAGGGCCTCAGCTAGCAATCTTTTATATCACCTACTGCCTGAACCTTGTCCAGTAGCACATTCGAAACTAACCAGATTTTCAGGGCACAAGTCAAAGCTTCCTTCGTCAGATACTGATGGTAGGAATTAAACCTGGGCTCTTCTTCATGCAAAGCAGATGTTGCCAATCAGTTCCATTTGAAGAGAGAAGCTCTTTTCAGATGTTTGATTGTATCACACAATTTTGGCACACTTGTGACGTGGGCACGCACTACCCAATCCGCCCAATAAGTATGGTCGCCATTTTGTGTGAATAAGGCAACGCAGTTCCAGCAGAACTGAACACCGGATTTTTGGGGATATGCATTTATTTAACATGGGAAAATGAGCACATCCCCCTGTTTACACAACATGGTGACCATGCTTATCGAGAGTATCATGGCAGCAAGTTGTCCTATTGCATGAGGTTAGAACACCAAAATGAAACATCTCAGAAAGCTGACTGCCAAATAGGTGTGATGGGATCCTGTGTTCCTCAGAGGGAACAGAGAAAGTTGACCTTCCTTTGTGTTATTAGCCCTTTTCACTCAACCTCATCCAGTTCTCCATACTACAGTCCTCCCCACCACACATCATCGTCGTCGTCGTCATCGTCATCGTCATCGTCATCATCATCATAATCAATTGCCCCATCCTTACTATCGTAGGGCTCTAGGCAATTATTATTATTATTATTATTTATTCGATTTTTATCCTGCCCTCCCGCCGAAGCGGCTCAGGGCGACTTACAACAATAAAAGCAATAAGACAATACCTCTAAAACAATATACAATACATTAAAATCACAATTTACCCGCATTATAACATACACAAGACGGCAACTATAAAATGCTGACATACTCAATCTGGGTTGTTGAATGCTTGGCGGAATAACTCCGTCTTCACCGCTCTCTCCCTTCTCATTTGGTGGCCAAAGTATTTGAGCTTCGTTTTCATTATCTGGCCTTCCAGGGAACAGTCAGGGTTGATTTCTTTTAGGATTGACTGATTTGATCTTCTTGCAGTCCAAGGGACTCTCAAGAGTCTTCTCCAGCACCATAGTTCAAAAGAATCTATTCTTCGGCGCTCGGCCTTCCTTATAGTCCAACTCTTGCAGCCATACATGACTACTGGGAATACCATTGTATTGTACATAATATTAATGGCGATGTACATAATATTTAAACAATAATCTAATAAAACAATCTAACATATTAATTACATTGAAACAAATGGCAAATAGTATCTTAGAGTTAATTATTCCCCTATTACAGACTGCCAGCTGTTTTGCGGGCGGGGGGGGGGAAGAGGTCGAAACGCGGATGGAAAACTGGGGAGGGTGCCAGCAGAGGTAAAAACCCCCCAAATATCACTGTCCTCAACCAAAAGCCTGGCGAAACATCTCTGCCTTGCAGGCCCTGCGGAACTGCATAAGGTCCCACAGGGCACTGATGAAATTTGTTAGAGAGGCTTTTGTACTTGCAGACCCCAAGATTCTCGGCATAGCTATTTTCAGTGGTCAAAGAGGTTGCCTCTTTCCGTTTCCACCAGCAGAACAGCCAGTCGGATCCACCCTCTCGCACTTCTGCAACATTATATTAAAGGACAGGAGAGTTATTACATCTGCCTGTGCTGTATAATCTGTTTACGGAAGAATGGGGGACCCTTCATGTGCAGCTGTGGTTCTGTGTATTAATTCCTCCCGTTGTGAACATAATGGATGTTATAATTAATTTGCATTGCATTAACAGGCATCTTTTGTCTATCACCCAAAGCTGCTCTCCTTTCTTCTTTGAATTACCCTTGCTGTTAATGGACTGTGATGAGTCCAAACAAATGGATTACTAGAACACGCCTTGTTTTTCCCCCTTGCTAAGTATCTTTTCAAACTAGACTGTGATGTCGCAGCTGTAATCAAAACCAAAGAGCTGCTATTCCACTATTCCACAGTCAAGAGACTTTCAGCACCAAACAGTAAAAGTGGACCTCACTTTAACCTATGTCAGACATGAATGGACAGACATATACATGAAAATCCAACTATTGAATTTTACAAGCTTGAGACCTGTAAGGATTCATGAAAAGGGTAAATCTCATTTCTTCTATTTCTAGTCCCTTCTCCGCCTTCTCTTCCTCCTCCTCCATCTCTTCATGGCCACCATCTTCTTGATCCACCTCCACTTCTTTGCTCCTGCCCACACTTACCTCCCATAACCTAACCTCCCAATGTTGTCCTCCTTCCAGTCCACTTGTCCAGTCATCTGCCATCTGGCTGTCAGACTCCTGAGGCAATCAGTTCTCAACAACATTCATTCAGAGAAGGGAAGTTTATTGAGACAGTAATGCTACAGGTATCATAACTATTTCGTGTGAGAACTAAAGAGAAAGTGTGCGAAGCAAATAGATATACATAACTCCAAGGGGTCCCCTGATGGGCCCCAGCCAATCAGGTAGGCAGCAGAAGCCCACCAAAGTAACGGGTAACATTTCCCGGGAGAAAGACTACACCAGGCACTCAAGGTCATATAACACAGAAGACAGATAATAAACTCAGCGTAGGCACAGCAGAAACTAAACTCATCATTCCAAAGCATCCCCCCCATCGTCATGACAGCCAGGCCAGAGGCCTAGCTGACACTGCTACTCACTCCTTGTACCCCCACAAGTTCCATTCCCTACTCCTGCCCCCCCCTAATTCCTTCTGTTGTCAGGCTCCATATTGGGTTTAGGGTTGCCAAGTCAAAATTTCTCCTTACCGGGGGACTCCCACTCCGTGGCTGGAGCGCGTGCACGTCACCCAGAAGTGACGTGACGATGCCGGGCACAATGGTGGCGGGGGCACGACCATCCGAGGGAAAACCATAGAGTTTTCCCTCAGATGACCGTGGCCCCGCCCCCAGCATGCCCAGTGTGGTTGTGTCACTTCCGGGTGACGCGCACGTCGGGGTGGGGTTCCCCCCGGGGCCTGATCTGTCGGCGGTGGGGAACAGGCCTCCTCCGGGGGGACTTGGGAAGCCTAATTGGGTTGCTGTCCAACATGCCATCTGGTGTTCTTTCCCCCTCTATGATTTCTGCTTGGGGTTTTTAATGTCCTCCTTTAAAAAAAACGTTTTCAGGATTTTCTACCCTGGATCCTTTGTTTGGATGGTGGGGCCATACTTTAGAATTAGATGTATGATACCTGCCCAGTACCTACATTCTCGTGTTAACTAAGTAAATAATTGCCAGTAAAACAGAGAAGTTGTTCACGGCTGTGTTGGTCCAAAAGTAAAAGTCATGAATACAATGCATGTAATGCCTTTTATTAGCACCAGCCCAAAGATACATAACAGCATGCGAGCTTTCAAGTTCACCAGCACCCTCGATTAGGCTCAGGGCTGTCAGCCTCCAGACAGAGCCTGGAGATCTCCCAGAATTACAACTGATCTCCAGACTGCAGAGATCAGTTCCCCTGGAGAAAATGGCTGCTTTGGAGGGTCCATGCTATGGCATTGTACCCCTCTGAGGACCTCCTCTTCCTGACCCCTGCCCTCCCTAGACCAACCCAGTGTTGGCAACTCTAGGCCAGATAAAGGTACAGTTTTTCAGGTCATTATTTTAAGATCTTGTCATGACTCCATAGCAACATGTTCCACCAGTGGCCTAGGTGGAAGCTAGAGATATTGCAGGAACTTGTTACTATATGCTGGCATGCCAGAGTCATTATGACCTGAAAAATCTCCCTCCCCCTTGTTTTTTACTTTATAATATGTGGCTTGAATGTGTCTCTCTGTTTCTTTCTACTGTCTCTCTGTCTGAGATACCAGAGATCTGATGTTAGTCAAAGAGGAGTGAACAGTTAAAATCTAAAATGGACCACTGGCTGACTCAGAAAACAGCGGTTGTCTATATTTAAAGCATCACCGTAGCTTTGCCAGTTATTAAAATGCCCATGTGACGAAGCTATGTTTTCTGCGCTCTATAAAAATTCAATTTTGTGCATAATTAGAAATTATGAATAATTGCCGTTTATGACAATATGAATAAAGTATGCAAATTAGACATTTTATCTAATTTACTGTTCTACTGATAGCATCCGCCTTTGGAGCCAAACAAAATACCAAGCGGAAAGGTTACAAGGAATGAAATGAATACTAAAGAAGGTATTGGGGAAAGGGGAGAAATATGCAGTGTGATAAAAATGATAAGGAAGTCCAAGAAAGCCAGTGTGCTGTAGGAGTTAATAGTACTGGACTAAGGTCTGGGAGACTGGGAGGTCTAAATCCCCACTCTGACATTGGAGGCTCACTGGGTGACCCTTGGCCCGTCACTTTCTCTCCACCCAAACAACCTCACAGGGATGTTGTGAGGTTACGATAGGGTTACCAAGTTCTGCCTGGGAAATTCCTGGAGATTTAGGCGTGGTGACTGGAGAGGGCAGAGTTTGAGGAGGGAACTCAGCAGGGCTCTGATGCCGCAGAGTCCACCCTCTGATGCTGCCCTGTCCTCTGGGGGAACTGATCTCTGTAGTATACCACAAGGAGGTTGGTAACCCTAGGATATAAGGAGGAAAGACAACCATGAATGCTGCTGTGAGCATGTTGGGTGAAGGGTTACATTAAAAAGTGGTAGACAGTCCCGTTTGTACCAGAGATAGCCTTATTAAACATGCTTCCAGAACTATATACAAAATCAAATAAGTATGTAATTATATACTTCCTTACAACAGCTAGAATATTATTAGCCAGAAAATGGAAACAAGAAGATCTACCCTCTAGAAATGATATAATTAACAAGGCCCAGCATAGGAACAGAGACGGAGCCCAATAGCCTGAAGCAATCTGAATCATGGTAGAACACAATGTAAACAGTTTGGTCATTCTACCTTTGAATGTTACTGTTTTTGGAAGAAGGTATGTATCTACGCCTCTTGACAAAGGTCTTGTTCGAAAACCGCTCGTATCATCGGCCGCATCGCCGTTGGGAGAAGAGATAAGCAGCTGCAGTAGCATTTCTGTCTCCTTCATTGTGCCTTCTTATAGTTTAGGGAAGGGAATCACAGACTGAGGTGGCTCATTTGTCACCTTCATTGTGCTTCCGTTAAATCTCATGGTCATTAGACAGTATTCTATTCAGTCACATTGTCTTTGTCAGCTTTAAACTCTATAGAGTTTGTGGGTCATATTGTGTTAAATATTTTTGTGATTTCTTGTGGAATCTTTGTAATGCTTAAGAATATTCATGTTCATTTACATGTGATTGTTGTGATCCTTTATTTCAATTAAATTCATGTATTGGTGACTATTGAATTTTTTTCTTTTTTGTCTCTGGGGAGTAATTCTTGTTTTTTACCACCTGGAGGTTGGCAACCCTATGAAGAAGTAATGAGGCACGTGGGGGAAGAGAAATGGAATCTACCTGAAGGTTTAGGCTTCATTAGGCATACAGTTCTGTCTCCTTAATAGGTTTTTATATTTGTTTCAGAAATGAAGAATGAAAAGGTATATTTTAAATTCATATCAGTTAAGAAAGCCATAGGCTTTCTTGTTTGCCTGTACTATGTGAAGGAACACTCTTGGGGCTTGGTTACACAATCAATGGTTACACAACCAGAGGTTTATTTCAAGTCAATAGGGTTCATCTTCAAGTACAAAAAGTATCTTCCTGTTCTCTGCCTCAGGATACTGTGTGCCTGCAGAGAATTCTGGACTTCAGAAAGCAGAGGTGGATAACAAGATATAATAACCTGTTATTGTTTCCAACATCATTTCCCCCTGGATGACAGAAATGACATTCAAGAGACATTTTTTTTTGTCAAAGACCTACGTCTTGGATGATATAAACACACCAGTGAGAGAGGTTAGGAGGGGAGAAATTGCAACAGGAAAATGTATTACACATCTAAGGGCCTAACGACACATTGTGAGAAGTTCCCTGATAATTTCCCCAAGCCTTTATTTAAACAGATTGTAGACATGTGGGTCTGACAGAAGTGACAGAGCAGAGAGGTGCCCCAAACTGCTGCCCTCTTAAGCTGTTTTTCTCCTCACGAGGGAAAAATGACGACTATCCATATGCTTTCCCCAGCTGACGTAAAACAGCTTGGGGGAGCTATTTTCAGCAGGGAAATGGCATCCTCCCAGCATTTGAAAAGCGAGTTATAACTTTATGGTCTCCTGATAACAAACAGAGCTGCCAACAAGCCTAGAGAAAAATGTTCTGTCCCTTTGACTGAGCCTTAATGTGTGGAAATGAGAATCTGAAACTTCACAGGGCATGAAGATAAATAGCATCACCTGGTAAATAACATACCATCAAACTGCTATTAGATGCAGGCTGTTTTTTCTCTCTCCATGCATTTGGCAACCCTATAAGAGCCAAAGCCCTAACTGGCTAGTCTAATCTTGTCAGATCTCTAGGGTTGCCAGGCTCCAAGTGTTGGCTAGAGATCTCCTGTGATTACAAATGATCTCCAGGCAACCAAGATCAGTTCATCTTGGGGGGGGGGGAGATGGCCGCTTTGGAAGGTGAACTATATGGCATTATACCCCACTGAAGTCCCTCCTATCCCCAAACTCCACCTGCCTCAGGCTCCACCCTCCAAATCTCCAGGTATTTCTCAACATAGAGCTGGCAATCCTACTGAGATCTCAGAAGCTAAGCAGGGGCATCCCTGGTTAGTATTTGGGTGGCAGACCACCAAGGAATACCAGGGTCATAACACAGAGGCAGGCAATGGCAAACCACCTCTGAATATCTCTTGCCTTGAAAACCCCATGGGGTCATCATGTTGGCTGCAACTTGATGACTGAGGGGGGGGGGAAGACTCAGGGCCATGGAGGGGTGGGGGAGGAGAATTAAACATTCCATCCTACATGGTTTTGCTAACAAAATCTGATTCTTCAACCCTGTGTGGTTACTGGACATGGCTAAAGTTGCTGAAAGGTCTGATGGCCAGACTGTTGCTTCTTCCAAGCGATATATTTCTGACAGTATCCAGTTCCAAAACTACAAAATAGAGATTGCAGGGTAAGAGATAAGAATGCATCCGGTGGACCCCCACAGAACAAATCCCACACTGATAACTGGTCTCCAACAGCAACCCTTTGAGCCTGGTCCATAAGGAACAGTTTAAACCAATCCAAAGTACATCTTCAGATACCTACATCTGCCTCCAAATATTTCAACAAGACAGTGTTGTGAGAAAAATGTGTGTGTGGCTGCACATGTCTGTGAATGCGTGTTTACCCCCTGTTTTGTCCTCATGACAGGTTGCCATCTTCAGCTTGGGAAATTCTTGGAGTCTTGAGGGCAGTGCCTAGGGAGGTGGAGTTTGGAGATGGAAGGGAGCTCCATGAGGATGTGATATCACAGATCCCACCCTCCAAAGCTGCCATTTCCTTCAGGGAGAACAGTTTTAACTCCAGGAGATCTCCAGGCCCCACTTACAGACTTACAGACCTACCTCACAACAATCCTGTGATGTACATTGAGCTGAGAGTATGTGGCTATCCCAAGGTCAGCCCCAAAACTACATGGGGATTTGAACTAAAATCTCCCAGATTCTAGTCCTCATACTGGCCATTGACAAGATTAGGTATGAGTCTAATACTCTGCTGGTTCTGTTCTCTTTTATGGTGGTAGTAGCCAGAAGTTGTTTACTGAGTGGAAGCAAATACAGGGAGAAGCTCAAGTAGGGATGCCAGCCTCCAGGTGAGACCTAGGGATCCCCTGGAATTATAGCTCATCTCCAGACTACAGAGATCAGTTCCCCTGGAGAAAATGGATGCTTTGGAGGGTGGACTCTATAGCATTGTACCCCACTGAGGTCCCCGCCCTCCCCAGGCTCCATCTCCAAATCTATAGGTATTTCCCAGCCTAAATCTGGCAGTCCTACACTGATGTCAATATCAATATGAAAGAGAGTGTGGTAGAGAGAAATATGAAATACAATTGGAGGACAAACTGCGTTTTTGCACCTCAGACAACAGAAACCTCTGCGAAAATGAGTGAAAGAGGTGGAGGACTACAAATGCAGGAGCGGGGAGACCTGTTAATGTGGAAAATGTCAGGGAGTCCATTAGGCATTTTGAAGATAGGTAGGATCTGAGTGCTATTCCTGTCAAAAAGTTGGAAAGGGGAGAGTCACTGTGTGCTGTATAATAAAGGTTTGGGTGCTTTCCTGACCAAAAAAAAATGTTTAAAACTTAAAAGCCTTTCTTTCTTTTCCATGTTATAAGTCTGGACCAGTCAAAGGAGAAACCCACTTTGTGACAGTTACGCTTTCTCAGGCCCTAGCTCTCTTGTGAATTTGTTGCTGTAATACTGAAAAGGGCTGGAGAAAAGGAAAACCAAGAAACAAGGAAGCCATGAATACCACTGAAATAAACCTGTTTCTTAGTTGTTTTAATGAAGCCTATGTTGTGGTTCCTTCAAGACTACGATCCCCTCAGGCCTGAATGCCAGGTTTTTGTAGGATATGAAATTTACATTCCTAGTTTCTAGGTCTGGAGATGGAGTGTCATCCCAAATTCCCATCCATAAATGTTGCGCAGGATGAAAAGTGAACTCAAAACACAGTTCCACAGGAAATAATTAAGCGAGAAGAGCTTTGCATTAATTTGTTATGTGAGTAAAGTGATGCTGAAAATCTTACCACAAAGACTTACCATCCATGAAATGAGAGATGCCAGATGTTCGAGCTGGATTCAGAAAAGGATGAGGCACTAGAGATCATATTGCAAATTTACATTGGTTACTGAGCACTCAAGAGAATTTCTGAAGAAAATCATCTTGTGTTTCATAGATTACAGCAAGTTTATGACTGTGTAGATCATGAAAAACTATGGTTATTTTTAAAAGATTTTTGTGTGCCTCAACTTCTTTTTTTTCTTCCAACAGTTTATTTAATTTTTTCTATAAAATTACAGCCAAGTGCTTTTACATGTATAACATTTGAGTCTACTCTTCCTCTTTTTTATTTAACCATTCATAAACTCTAGACCATCTGTTTTTAAATACATTCTTATCTTTACCATGCAATATCATTGTTAAACTATCAATTTCTGCCACCTCTAACAATTTATATTGTAACTCTTGTATCGTAGGCAAATTATTTCCAATATTTAGCAATCAAAATTCTTGCTGCTGTTACAATATAAGTCAGTAAGTATTTATCATTTGTTTTTAAACCATCCGGCATCATATTTAATAAATATACTTCTGGAGCTAAATCTAGCTTAATAGTTAATATTTCTAATATCAATTTTTGGACCTCTCTCCAAAATCTATAAATTTCCCCACAATTCCACCACATATGTATAAATGAGCCCACATTATCCTTACATCGCCAACAATTCTTAGATACATTTGGAGAGCATTTTGCCACCCTATCCGGTGACCAGTACCATCTGTAGTACATTTTTATAATATTTTCTTTATAAGCTGTAGCTTTGAATTTTTTTATTGATTTCCATGTTTCATTCCATTGATCTATTTGAATATTATAACCAAAATCTTGCATCCATTTTACCATTACTTTTTGAATATTTTCTTCTGGCATCAGGTCTTCTAAAAAAAATTATATAATTTTTGAATTGCTTTATCATTTGTTGAAAGCCATATTTTGTCTAGTCCATTTTTATTTCCATAAAACCCCATTTTCTTGTCTTTACTAAATCTGGATCTTAGTTGGTTTATCTCCCATATTGTTAGCTTAATATCTTTTTGCATCTTCTCTATATCTTTAAGGTTATTCTTTTTATCCAGTAAGTTATCATATGGTTGTATTTTTTCTTTAGTTATCATTATTGGCATAATGAACGCTTCTAATTATTATTGTTTAATATTGGAATAGTTTGTGCCATAAATAAGAAATGAGGAAGGATATTCATCTTTACTGCCGCAATTCTGCCCATTAGAGATAGTTGTAGATCTTTCCATTTATTAAGCTCTCTATTTATTTCTCTTAATAATTTATCATAGTTGTTTTCTTTCAGCATACTATTTTTATTTGATAGTATTATTCCTAGATATTTCACCTTATTTACCACCGTTATCTCTGTTTTTTCTTGCAGTTCCCTTTTGATGGTTTTAGTACAGTTTTTTGTTAACATATTAGTCTTTCTAATATTTATCTTTAATCCTGCTACTTTTCCATATTCCCTTATTTCATCCAATAAAGTTTTAACAGAGGTCAGAGGTTCTTCCAAAATGAATGCCAAATTGTCTGCGAATGCTTGTAGTTTAAAGTCTTCCTATTTTCAATCCCTTTATATCTTTATTGTTTCTAATCAAATCATTTAATGTTTCTAATATGAAAATAAAAAGCAGTGGGGAGAGTGGACATCCTTGTCTTGTGCCTTTTTGTATTGAAATTTCATCTGTTATATCTCCATTAAATGTTACTTTTGCTGATTGTTTTCTATATATGGCCATGATCATTGTTAAGAAATCTTTTCCACAGTCCCATTTTTGAAGTTTTTGTATTAGGAATTCCCAGGAAACATTATCGAATGCCTTTTCTGCATCCATAAACATTATTGCTACTTGTTTTTCTGGATGGTTTTCATAATATTCAATGGCATTGATTATATTTCTAATATTATTCTTCAAAGTTCTTTTGGGTAGGAAACCAGATTAGTCTTGGTGTATAATTTGTTGTAAGACCTTCTTTAACCTTTCTGCCAAGATTTTAGCAAATATTTTATAATCAGCATTTAATAGTGATATAGGTCGGTAATTCTTAATTTCTTTCCCTTCTGTTCCTGGTTTCAGGAATCAAGGCTTCAGTCCATGAATTCGGCATTTTTTCTTCTTTTATTATATTTTGCATTAAGCGTTTTAAAGGTAGAGCTATCTGTTCTTCAAAACTTTGGTATGTTTTGGAAGACCATCCGGTCCCGGAGTCTTCTTTTTTCCTGAGATTTAATCGTTTCGACTATTTCCTGTATTGTAATTGGTTCATTTAAGATTTTTTTCTGTGCCTCTGTAAATTTCCCCCTAGGATTTTGGTTTAAGTATTCTTTTATTTTTTGCGGATCTTGTAGATCAGTCACATATAATTTTGTGTAATAGTCTTCAATGATTACTTTCATCTCCTTATTAGTGAATTTTTTTTAGTTTTAACGCTAATATATTTCCACCTTCTTGATTTTTCTTCAGTTTATATGCTAACCATCTTGATATTTTATTTGCATGTTCAAAATAATATTGTTTCACATATTCTATTTTCCTTGCAGTTTCATAAGTCAATAATATATTTAAATTATGTTGCCACATTTTAAGTTTTGCTATTGTATCGAGCTATTTGCTCTTCAAAACTTTGATAGGTTTCAATAGGAAGTCCATCTGGTCCAGGTGTTTTCTTTTTCTTCTGAGCTTTAATCACTTCCACTATTTCCTGTATTGTTATTGGGTCATTCAAAAATATTTTCTGCGCTTCTGTGAATCTTCCTGTAGATTTTTAATTTTTTGTGAGTCTTGTAAATCTGTTGCATAAAGTTTTGTATAGTAATCTTCAATAATTATTTTAATCTCTTTATTGGTGTATTTTGTTTCATTTTTTCAATTTTTAATGCTAATATATTTCTGCCCTCTTCATCTTTCTTCAGTTTATATGCTAACCACCTTGATATTTTATTTGCGTGTTCAAAATAATATTGTTTTGTATACTCTATTTTCCTTGCAATTTCATAAGTCAATAATATATTTAAGTTATGTTGCCACATTTTAAGTTTTGCTATTATATCCCCCGCAGCCGGTTTTCTTTTTAACCTATCCTCTTCTATTTTAATTTTCCCCTTTAGATATTCAAATTCTCTCCTTTGTTGTTTTGTTTTCCAAATTTGAAAATTGATGCATCTTCCTCTCAGAAAGGCTTTAAATGCATCCCAGACTATATTTATTGATACTTCTGGGCTAAGATTTCTCTCAAAAAATTATTGTATTTCTCTTTTGATTTTGTTCACAAAGGTTTTGTCTTTTAAGAGTGTAACATTCAATTTCCATCTAATTCTTTCTCTTTTTTTAATACCAACTCCAACATCACTGGTGCATGATCAGCATAAGTTCTGGGAAGTATTTCAACTTCTTTCAAGTCCTTTAAAAGAGATACCGAAATCCAAACCATATCTATTCTCGACCATGATTTGTATCTGGCTCAGTAATATGTAAAATCTTTTTTTCCCTAGGTTTCTTACTTTCCATGCATCAAATATATTTTGTTCCTCTACAATTTTTAAATTGTTTTTTGGTAGATTTTTACTGATTTTTTTGCTTTTTGTCCTGTTTTACTATCTATTTTTGGGTCAGCCACTGCATTAAAATCCCCTATTATACATATATTATCTAAAGGTTTCATTTCAATAACTTTTTGTACTTCCTTCCTTTATCATTGTGGTAGCAACGATTCTTCCATCATGCGAATTATAAATTAATTTTGGGTGTAGGTGATCTTTAATATTGGTTACTACGCCTCTTTTCTTTTTTCCATCTGCTGCAATAAAAGCTTGTCCTAATTTCTTGTATGTTAAGTATTGTATATGACTGTTCGTAATGTGAGTTTCTTGAAGACATATAATATCTGTTTGTTCTTTTGTGATTTGATGGAAGATTTTCCTTCTTTTTTGTGGGCTGTTGAGGCCAATCACATTTATTAATAGTAATTTCAGACCTTTAGTGTTCATCATTTTTATCTTTGTGTCCCCTATTTTTGTTTTTCTGATATCTGGTTACTATATGTGATTTTATGTATTTCTTACGTGTATCTCCTTTCTTCCATTCTTTATGTTGTGTTTGTTCTCTTCCTTGAGCTCTACTGCTCTTTTCAGTTTCTTTTTTCCCTTGTTGTTCTTCTTCCTCCTCTTCTTCTTCTTCTCTGTTCCATCCTAATTCTTCGCCATATCTCTCAAAAAAGTTTTCTACCTTAAATATAGAATCAAGTTTTTGTCTCTTTCCTTTAAATGTAAATAATACTCCTTCCGGCGTAAGCCATCTATAGGGTATCTCATTATCCTGAAGAAGCCGTGTTAACTTAGTATAATTTTGTCTCCTTTCTCTTATTCTCCACAGTATCTCCTTTAGGAAAATAATTTCTTCACCTTGGATCTCCACCTTATTTCCTCTTGATTCTCTGAGTATTCTGCCTCTAAGTTCTTTTTTATAAAATTTAACATGAACTTCTTGGGGTATTTTGTGTCTTTTTGCGTACGCTGTAGTTCTTCTATAAGTTGTTTCGATTTCTGGAAGTATCTCTTCTTTTGTTCCAATATTTAATTGTGTTGTCAAAGCATTTACCAGCTCTTCTTTTAAGTTTTTATCAATCTCCTCTGGAATATTCTGACATCTTAATATCAAGTTAGCCAGGGTATCTCATTATCCTGAAGAAGCCGTGTTAACTTAGTATAATTTTGTCTCCTTTCTCTTATTCTCCATGGTATCTCCTTTAGGAAAATAATTTCTTCACCTTGGATCTCCACCTTATTTCCTCCTGATTCTCTGAGTATTCTGTCTCTAAGTTCTTTTTTATAAAATTTAACATGAACTTCTTGGGGTATTTTGTGTCTTTTTGCGTACGCTGTAGTTCTTCTATAAGTTGTTTCGATTTCTGGAAGTATCTCTTCTTTTGTTCCAATATTTAATTGTGTTGTCAAAGCATTTACCAGCTCTTCTTTTAAGTTTTTATCAATCTCCTCTGGAATATTCTGACATCTTAATATCAAGTTAGCCTGATCCATTTCTAATGAGATCAGCGTATCTTCCATTTTTTCATTCTTATCTTTCAGTTCTAATAATTCTTGTTCAATGTCCTCCGGGTTTTTTTTCCAGTTTAAAAGTATTTGCGGCTATTTTTGAAATTTCTACTTAATTTTCACATATTTGTTTTTTTAATTTCATCTGTTTCAGCTTTCTACTTTATATTCACATATTTGTTTTTTAATTTCATCTGTTTCAGTTTTAATTTGAATTGAAATTTCCTCCATCTTTTGTTGTATAGGTTCAATTTCTTTTTTCATAAGCGCTGGCATAGCTTGCCCTACACATTCTATAATTAAAGTCTTAAATTCTTTAATGTTCATCTGCCCCACACTCATTTTTAAATAAGATGTAATACCTGCTTGACTTGGAGAAGGAACTGAGCTTTTCCTAATGTTGCCAGAGCCGGATGCCATATATTAGCTTTTGTTTACCAATATATTTATGTTTACCCTACAAAGGAATTCCTGTTTTTTTCCATTTCTATCTTTTATATTGTCTGTATCAATTTATACTATTTCCCCTCTTCGTTTCCTACTTTGTCTCTTATATCTCTTATATTTTCCACTAGTAAAACAGCCAAGTCGCCCCCTGGTGTGCGGATACCTAAATCCGTGCACTATCTTATATTTTCCACTAGTATTTCAGCTACACTCTTTTAAGTTTACTTTCAGTTTTGTCTCTTTAATTTATTTCAGTTGTTCTCCTCGTCTCCGTTTCTGTCTCTTGTTGCCAGCTTGTCTGCAGGTCTCCTTTAAAAAATGTTGTCTGCAGTTCTTTCTTCTTGCCTGTAGAGGTCTCTCTTGTTTCAGGAAATTTTCTCACTGGTCTTTCTCTGTCTGCGTCACTCTGTGTGACATCACTGGAATGCTGACTCAGCCACCATGATCTCCCGATCTCCCGATCTCCCGTATCTGCCTCTCGCTCCATCTTGCTCTGTTAAAGGGACCACCGCTCCAGCGTCAAGTCAGATATGCCAAGAAGAAACAACAGAGACAGATTATGTAGGTTTTACTCCACTAGTCAAGAGCGAGACTCTGTCTGTATTTAAGAAGGTAACGCTAGCCTGAGCTTACAAAAAACTTGCTGCTTTTCTCTGTGCTTTCCCCTGTTCAAAGAGAGTCCCCTTTCCCTTAACTTATATAACTTTGTTAATTACTTTTATTATGCTTTTTAGCGGGTTCTCCACATTTAAAATATACTTAGCTTAGTTTGTTAGTTCCTGCGCCATCAGAGTTGTACTTGTAACGACTCCAAATGGTTCGGCTGGGCATGGCTTTCGCGGCGGAGGCGTGGAGCGCCCCGTCTGCGTCCTCAATACTTCCCACTTCTGAGACGAGCCTTCTACAGGGATTTTGCTCATCCCGCTGCTTCGGCTTAAGTCCCTTGCTGCTCTCCTCTCTTCAGGAGGAGATTTAGGCGTTGGTATTACCTGGAAAGTACTAGGAAAGACGATAGTATGCACGGAGTTCTCAGCGAACGACCATCCTCGTCAGACCCGGAAGCGGAACTCTTCACTCTCGTGTGCCACAACTTCTGATTTTTTTGATGTGCAACCTGTACTCTGGAAAACAGGCTACTGTTAGGACAGAAGATGGAGAAATAGAATGGATGTATTTTATCTCCCTGTCTCTTCAATCTGTATGCAGAACATATCATCAAGACAGCAGGATTAGATTTAGATGAAGGTGGAGTGAAAATTAGCAGAAGGAACATTAACAATTTGAGATACGCAGATTATTCCACATTACTGGCAGAAAACAGTGAGGACTTGAAAGGAATCCTAATGAAGGTTAAAGCAGAAAGCGCCAAAGCAGAATTACAGTTGACCATCCAGAGGAATCACACAACTTTAAAGTTGATGTTGAAGAAACTGAAATCATCAGTTTTTCTGTTCCTTGGCTCCATCATCAACCAAAAGGGAGACTGCAGTAGGAGATTGAAACTGGGAAGAGCAGCCATGAAGGAGCTAGAAAAGATCCTTTAGTGTAAGGATGTGTTGCTGGTGACCAAGATTGAAATAATTCATAGTATGGCACTGTCGCTTACTATGTATGGGTGTGAAAGTTGGGTGATGAAGAAAGCTGACAGGAAGAAAGATGGTTCAGTTGAAATGTGGTGTTGGAAGAGAGTTTTATGGATACCGTGGACTGTCAAAAAGACAAATAAGAGGGTTCTAGATCAAAGCACTCCTGAAATCTACCTAGACTGAAATTGTTGGTATTTTAGGACTTGTTTGATTCATTCAGATATTTATATTCCATTTTTCTCCACAATGGGGACCCAAACCACTCTCTCCTGCATTTTATCCTCTCATCTACCCTGAGAGGTAGGCTGAGAGTGATTGGCCCATGGCAACCCAGTAAGCTTCCATAGCAGAGTGGGGTTTGAACCTGGGTCTCCGAGATCCAAGTCTAACACTCTAACCATTACACCACACTAGCTTTCATTACTGGTGCCAGCATTGGACTATTCCAAGATTCAGTCCAGCAACCAACACGTCAGGGTGCTGCTGAATTTTAAACAAAATGGTTATTACTAAAAGAACCCAGTAAAAAGGATCCATCCAATCTCGGAGAACACCCTGGACATCTGTCACTACAGCTGCAAAAACCAATTAGTCTGCAAGAGCCAATTACTGAGCACCACAAGCAAAAAGGAAGGAGAGTGTTTTGCACAGAAGCCACACAGAGTCATTCAGAAAAACTTGATGGGACTTGCATAGACCTGCTTGAAAATCTGTCTTCGTATCCCAAAGCAGACTACTTTGTCAGGGTTCTGACTTTGTCAAACAAAGGTAGCCCAGTAGGCTAGCTGCATAAGACATAATCTTAACACTGTTGGCACTTTCATTCTGGTAACAAAAGATTCACCCCGATTTACAGAGCACCTTCACCATACTGAAAAACGCTCTGTGCCTTGAACAGCTGCACAGCAGGCAGAAGATCCAAACTGGTGCACCTTTGCTCTGCACAGGGAAGCAATACTGGTAAAAAGATGGTCATGGAAATGTGTGCCCATCATTCAGCTGCTAAAGGTACAGAGTCTCTGTCAGAGGAAAGGGGGCAGGTTTATTGCTTTCTTTCCTCCATTTATCAGATAGGTAATGGACCTAGATTGGCCTCCAGTGGGGCTGATATGGTGGGAACAGCAGACACAGTCTGAAGCACCCTCTGTGCTTACCTAGGAACTCTTTATAAGAGCTATCTAGAAGTTCCAAGAGAATATAGGCTGGTGCAAACAAGTAACAAAAGACTTCCAGGTGGTGTTTGGCACCCAGTTGTTCCTACATCCATTGGATAAAAGCAGCATCTGGTTATTGCCTGAAAGCGGTGTGTATCTTGCTGAATGAGAGTGCTGCAAAACTGCTGTAAAGCTGCCAGACGTCAATGGGACAGCATGAAGAAATGCAGTAGCAAAAAACCCACACCCCATTGTCAGGCCAACTATGAAGTTCCCTGGCTTTTCACTCCCAGTACTAGCTCCCAGCCAATGCGAATATGTGACGTTATTGATCAAACCAGTAAAATCATGTCTCAGTGATAAGCCCAGCTGGGCCCTGCTGGCTTTCATTTACAGGTTATCACTACAGCACAGTCACCTCTGAAATGTCAAGGCAGACAGAAAGCTCTTCATTAGTCTTGCAAACTGATTCACCTCTCTTGCAATTCTGATGTTTCAGCACCTCACACTAGCTTCCTATCCCCTCATGTGACCTTCATTCTGCCAACATCCATTCTCTCATCCTTGGATGCTGGAAAGATTGCTGACCCTTCCTTTGACTCTCTCCTTTCTCCTTGCTGCACTTTTGCTTGTCTCAACATGATGCTCTCACTTCCTCTTCCTCCCACCTCCAAACCCCCCCATTCCTATGAAGACTTTGGCACAACCCCCTTGGTCCTCAACCTCTCCTGAAACTAGGGGCGATTCTGCATTGGCTTTTCCCTCCGTTGTTTTACAAAACCCATGTTGGAACAGAAATAAATCCCCCTCTGCATTGCACGCTGCCTTGACTTTCTTTGACCATTGGGTTTTATGGTACCTTCTGCATAGATTTACGGTCATTCAGGGGTGACTTTGCAGTCAGTATGGCATTGCCCTGGGGTATATGAATGTGGTTTTGAGTTGCACCTTTTCCTCAGGGGCTGGTTCTGCATCTGACATTTGCTCCACATTTTCTCAACACTGAAGAAAAGGGGCAGCTCAAAACCACATTCAAATACCTCAGGGCAATGCCATACTGACTGGAGTGTCACCCCTGAATGGTCATAAAACAGCCATAAATCTATGCAGGAGGTACCCTGAACCCAATGCTCAAAGAAAGTGAAAGTGGCATGCAATGCAGAGGGTACCATAAAATCCTATGATCAAAGGAAGTGAAAGCAGCATGCAATGCAGAGGGGAATTTCTGTTCCAACATGAGTTTGGCTTAAAAAAAAAAAAGGAGAGAAAAGCCAGTGTTGAGAAAATGTGGTGCGAACGCTGGATGCAGAATCACCCTCTAGGCAACTGACATGAATGCCCATTCTTCCTCATCTCTACTGCCCCCCTTGTGCCACCATTCAGACTGTGAGCTCCTACAGGCAGGGCCCTGCCTTCTAGTACTCTGTACATCATTGATGGCCCTGTTGACAACAATGTTAATTACATGTGAGATTTGTTGACTTTTCGATAAGTATGAAACCAATGGTTAATCACCCACAAATCCTAAAGAAGCAACAGTGTTAGAACATTCTCATACAAGCATCCTTTCTCACAGTATTTTAGCGCATGTGTGAATGCCATTAATGTGGGATAGGATGCAGAAGATGTTAATTTACAAACGGAATGTATATTTTAGCTTGCTCAGCTTCATCCAGTGTAATTAGCACGTGATCAGGCTGTGAAAAGCTCCCACTTTCTCACTCAGTGGCCTTCTTTGGTATCGGAGGAAAAGGAAGTAGGAAAAGCCAGGACCTCTCAAGCATTAACACACACAGGATTTCCAAAACACCGTTTATTATATCTGCAAGCCTTTCTAAAGACGTTGCCTGGGCCCCTGGGACTTCTTGGCTCAGCTCCTGTCAACACCTTCCAAGTCCAAATTGTAGTCCCCAAGAGAGGTGGCTAACACTGCTTCGTGGATGCTCTGTGCGACGTAGTCCAGATTCTTTGAGTTAATGCTGCAGATGTTGATCTGCTGGTTTTCAAAGAGGTAGATGTGTTTGTGCTTCGCTAGGAACTCCACCTGGGAAGCTGGCAGGATATAAGTAAGGTTATTCATTCTCCTCCCCATACAACCAGCTAAGACCAGAAATGTATGCTCTCTATTTACCAGAGGCAGGCCCAGCTTTTTTAGGAATGGTTCTGGATCAATGACTGCTTCATATTTTGTCTCTATTTTGACTTTTGGGGGATGCCTAATTTTGCCAATGTGCAAGTTCTTGTTCAGGTTTGAGCTTCACTACCCAAATCCATGGAAGTTAAATCTCTGAGTAGGGTGGGGATGGATGCATCTTTTCTCCAGTGCACATGCATGTAAATGCTGCGTGCATGAACACTAAGGCACTATGTAATGCAGCCTGGCTTTTTATTTATTTTCTTTATTTATGTTCTGCCTTCGTCCCCAGCTGAAACCCAAAGTGGCACACGTTGTTCCCCTCCCCTCTGTTTTATCCTCACAACAACCCTGGCCCAACGTCACCCACCAAACTTCCCCAGCAGAGTGGGTATTTGTACCTGAGTTTCTCAGATCCTAGTCTGACACTTTAACCACTGCACCACACTGCACAGAATGGCTCTCATTCTGAACTGCTGATAGACAATACGATGTATAGTAATCATGTCTTCATAATGTATCTTCAGCAAAAGAATAAATATCCATTTTGCTTTCAAATGAGCACAGGACAGGCTGTAACAGAGCAAATGAATATAGCAGTGCTGTGTGCCATATAACTGTTGTAACACCTACCTGCTTTAAGATGCATGGAATTGTAACACTGCATACATAAGATCCCATCACTTTTTAAAAATGCTGCCCATCTTCCAGAGTCCTGTCTCCCATGTTATCCTTACAATATCCTTGTGAGTCAGGTTAGCTATTCAGAGACCATGATGGGCCCAAGATCACCCAGCAAGCTGATTGGGGATTTTTATCCAGGCCTGCCTAGTCCAAGACTTCACTACAGCTCACTGATTCCCCAATATGAAGATATACAAACTCCAGAATCGCTTATGAAAGATGGCTCAGTACTGTTCTTCATTCCCAAACAGATGGGTGCATGCTCTCCTTCCTGATGTTACATTTTCATGCACTGAGACATAGCTTTGATTCCAAGAATGTACTCTCACCCTTAAAAGTTTTGTGGAAAGCAACACTGGAGATTCTATAAGCCATTCACAGCCTGTGTTCCACCTACTCCTTCACCTTCTGAATACATGCAATGATTGGATTCCCTTCTTTTAGGGCTATTTTCAAAGGAGCATTTGATGGGATGAGATGAAGGAGGTACTTTTCAAGTAAGAGTGGAACGGGGAATCCACAGTAGCCCCTTTATTGGCTTCAGAGCATTGCTCATCATGGCAAGGAAGGGGCTGAAGGGGAATCACGACTGGCAGGTTTGGACCGCAGTACTTGGGAGGGACGCTGCCCAGACGCAGCTTGAGCAACAGAGTGGCCCTGATTGGATACCTACACTGGAGCCCAATGAAGCTACACATTCCCGACTGGGCTGTGAGATGCTCCCAGGAGCCGGGTGTCCCCAGGATCCGCAGCTTCTCTTTTAGTTTCTCCCTGATCAGCATGATCCTCTCTACCACCATCCGGAGACTCAGTTTCCTGAGGACAAGAGCTGGCGTTAAGATTTCTGCTCTGGTGCTCCTAGTTCTCCAAACATTTTCCCGACTGACCTGAAAACTTAAGATTTCTTTTTTTCTCTCTCATTTACTTCATTTATACCCTGCCTATCTCCTCGGTGGGGACCCAAAGAGGCTTACAACCATCTCCCCTCCTCCATTTTATCCTCACAACAACCCTGGGAGGGAGGGTAGGCTGAGAGGGAGTCACCCGGCAAACTTCCACGACGGAATAGAGATCCAAACCTGAGTCTCTGAGATCCCAGTTCATTGTTGTAACCACTACACCACACTGGCTCTCGAGGCTGGCGAAGGCAGTGGTGCACGATCGCAGCTTGATGGTGTAGCCCACGGCCACATGGCTGGGATTCTCTGTTTTGCCTTCATTGCCACATTGGCAATAAAGCTTCTACACAGCACTTTTCTGCACTTTCTTCCACCAGCCACCGTTTGCCCTGCATTTTTTCCTCTCCTGCACCACTGAAGGATCTTTTGAGGGAAGCTGTGAGTTGTTATAATGCTACAGCAATTTCTGATTTTTTTTTTAAAGCCCTGCCGTGGCACAGTGGGGAAAAAGGGTGGCCATGAAGGGCTGACAGAAGGAAAATGGGGCTAATGTGGATAGGACGTTTAAAAATGAACCCCTACCTGTCCAGACAATATGACAACTTGACTCTTCCCACAACATACAGAGCAGAGCACTTTCGGGGAAGATTATCCTGAGGACACTGAAAGGATGACTGGAGCACAACTCCATGTGGATGCTACGCCTAAAAGAGCAAAAGCAAAAAACCCCTTCCCTGAGAAAGCGGCCCCCATTTCTGAAGATGGTAGGGAAGGCTCAGTTCTACTTAGAAGTCATTATTAATAATCCTGGCCTGGTTTAGACATGGATTCTCATTGCTTGATGGCAGCAGCAGTAAGTGAAGGCTCTTGTGTATGGGTGGGCCATCACAGCCGTGACTCCCTAGATCTAACTTTCATATTGCCTCGGTTCCTTTGGGAGAGGGAGATAAAGGTTTTGAATAAATAATCAATGAAGCATGGGGTGAGAGGGAAAGTGGCATGGCACAGGCGGAACCTGTCAGATCTCAGAAGGTAAGCAGGGTCAGTTCTTGGAAGGGAGGCCACAAAGGAAGACTCTGCAGAGGAAGGCCATGGCAAACCACCTCTGCTTCTCACTTGCCTTGAAAGCCCCTTGCTGGGGGCACCATACTTTGGCTGTGACTTGACAGCACTTTACACACACACACACACACACACACACACACACACACAGCACTGGGAGGAGTAACCTCCTTCTACCTTGGCTGTATGAGAGCATCTGGGGGAGAGGGAAACATGTGCCTCACACCCTCCATGACACTATCTGTTAGAGATAAGCAGGCCAGTTTACTCCGTCTCCCCCCTGCTTCAACTGACACTGAACTGCCACCCTGTCCAGACAATATGACAACTGGACTCTTCCCACAACATACAGAGCAGAGCACTTTCGGGGAAGATTATCCTGAGGACACTGAAAGGATGATTGGAGCACAACTCCATGTGGATGCTCCGCCTAAAAGAGCAAAAGCAAAAAAACCTTCCCTGCGAAAGCGGCCCACATTTCTTAAGATGCTAGGGAAGGCTCAGTTCTACTTAGAAGTAATTAATAATAATCCTGGCCTGGTTTAGACATGGATTCTCATTGCTTGATGGCAGCAGCAGTAAGTGAAGGCTCTTGTGTATGGGTGGGCCACAACAGCCGTGACTCCCTAGATCTAACTTTCATATTGCCTCGGTTCCTTTGGGAGAGGGAGATAAAGGTTTTGAATAAATAATCAATGAAGCATGGGGTGAGAGGGAAAGTGGCATGGCACAGGCTGAACTTGTCAGATCTCAGAAGCTAAGCAGGGTCAGTTCTTGGAAGGGAGACCACCAAGGAAGACTCTTCAGAGGAAGGCAATGGCAAACCACCTCGCTTCTCACTTGCCTTGAAAGCCCCTTGTTGGGGGCACCATAAGTTGGCTGTGACTTGACAGCACTTTACACACACAAACACACACACACACACACAGAGCACTGGGAGGAGTAACCTCCTTCTACCTTGGCTGTATGAGAGCATCTGGGGGAGAGGGAAACATGTGCCTCACACCCTCCATGACACTATCTGTTAGAGATAAGCAGGCCAGTTTACTCCGTCTCCCCCCTCCTTCAACTGACACTGAACTGCCATCAGCATTTCATGTCTCCTGGAGGACGATCAACATGTTCAGTCCTAACATGGCTACAACTCCGGAACAGTCCTTAGCAGGCTGTTTGAGGAGGTGGCGATTCTGCCTCTTTTTTAATTTGTGGACATATTTTTCAGCATACTTAGGTTTGCATCCTGAACCGGTACAGATCTTTACCTTGTCTTTGGTAGCCTTGTTTTGCTCCACCAATGATACGTCCTTGGCCACTGCTATTAAGTGGAGCAATGATTACAAGGGGGTGGGTAGCCCACAATGAACCCCGATCAAAGCATACATCCACTCCAACAACTAAGTTACCTGCTTTCCTCCTTACCACTCGTACAGCAGAGCAGGGCTATTCAGCACTGTTCCAATGACCCGGGCCCCCAAGCTCGAGGGGCACCACCACGTTGTGCATATTTGCCTGCCCAGTTGGGACTGGATTCTGATCAGCGTCTCATTGTTTTTGGTCACCACAATAAGATTCCCCGCCAGCTCATCTGCATGAAGGAGCAGAATGGAACATGGGATTGTAGTACATAACCCAGCCATGGCATTTTGTATCTGAATCAACACATTTTTCATACACGGAACATGGGATTGTAGTACATAACCCAGACATGGCATTTTGTATCTGAATCAACACGTACGCTCAGATCTCCTGCCCCAGCTAATTACTTATGCAATATAATTCCTATCCACTCTACCAACTCCATACCTGCAACCTGTAGCTGAGAGACTAATTAAGAGGAGAAAAGGTTCTTTTAAAGTAATGGCCAAGCTATACTTTTAGTTTTTAAAAAACAGGGTTGCCAACCAAGTGAAGAAGGGAAGGAGAATGTCATTATGAGCACCAAGGTAGTAGGGACTTGGTGGTATTACAAGAGAAATTCTGCAATTTCTCCCAGTAAAAGTAAAAGTGGGAAATAAACTGCAGTGAAGAGTTCGCTCATCCCTCTTTCTAATTTCTGAATACTTTTATCTTTGTCTGCAGGGACCTCTAGTGTTTCCATACAGCTATGATAACCTCCTTTGAGCTGGTGAGGGACTCCAGCACTACCCAGCTAGTGTAGTTATGCATCACAGGGATGTGCAGTTCTTCCTTTCCAATCCAAGTCTTGCCATGGCTCTGAACTGCAGGGGCCGCAGAGAAGTCACGCCCTGATGTAATCATAACGAAATGCATCCTCAGCCCCTTTTCCTCTGTGGCCTTTGGGAAGTGTCTTTTTTAAAATACTTGTTTTTCAAGTGGTCAACTGTTGCTGGAGTTGCTCAAGCGGTCCTTCAGCAGGGTTCAGCCATTTTCTAGCCATTTCTGATCCCGCTCTTCAATTTCTCAAGGGCAGGGGCCTGGGTGTGAGGACAGGGGGTTTACCTGTTGCAGCTGGGCAAACGGCAAGCCTACTTATAATCCTGATGGGGTAACTGTACACCTGCATCTCTTCTTATATTTATCCAGTGCATTTTTATATCAGCCTTCTTTCAAAGAGCTCAAGGCAGTGGTCATGGCTCTCACTTAACTGATGCATACAGAAGAGCGGGGTAAAAACCACTAGCTGGATTGCTGGGATGACTGTCTGTAAAGTCTGGTTCATGCATGCAGCAGAATGAAGTGGGAGTGAAAAGTGGTAAAACAGACAGTACCATTTCAGAATGGAAATAGTGGTCGCTTTTGGAATGCTCCCTTGTGAGGGGGAAAAAAACCCCTTCCTGCAAGTAGAAAAATCACAAGCAGGAAGCAGGCAAGACTCAGAGATTTGTTTGTTCTACTGTTGTTTCAAGCAAGTATTTTTTAAAACGTAAGTGAACGTTCAAAAATTGTATGTCCCACCGGCAACCTGAAGTGGTACAGTCCAAGAGTCCCCCATCTCATTCTGCAACTTTATAGATGACTCCTGTGGCAGCTCTGGGTATGTCTTGTTTGTAGCCACACAACTTACAGAGGAATCGAAGAAGGGACAAATGCACTTCTTGAGAAGGAGAATGTAAGATTTGGTGTGTGTGCATATTCCCTATTGTAAGGCTTGTGAGCTGTCTGGGGATGTATTTAGTCACCACAATAAACTGTGGTTTGTGCAACACAAGACATAAGTAACCAGGCCTGGTTTGTGCATAAACTAGGGTTGCTTGCCAGATCTGATCATCGTGCTGCTGGGGGGATGGGGGGGCATTCTGGGAGTGGGTGGGGATATTGCATGACCTGCGTACGTCAGCTGGAGGTGATGTAGGCACACCAGTGATGGGGCAATGCTCCGGTTTTTGGGTAAAACTCTATGGTAAAATCGCCCTCAAACCATAAGAGTTTTGCCCCCAAACCAGAGTGTCACCACCCCCAACATCACCGACGTGCCTATGTCACTTCCAGGTGACGTCACTGCGTTGGGTATGATGTTGCTGTTTGGGGGTGGTGGTGAAGGAAATTTCCTCCAACCAGCCAGCCAGCTGGTGGTGGGCAGGAGCCTGTGGAAGTGGGGGATTCCCCTGCCCCCACCTGGGGAATGGTTACCCTAGCATAAACCCTGGTTGGTTTGCTTCCTGCCTCCCACCTCCCAGGGACAGCAGACTCACAGTACTGCCATCTCTGTGGCCAGGTGGGTGCTGCTCAGTAAACCAAGGTTTCTGAATTCAGACGTCACCACAAACGACAACTAGTACCAATTGTGCTCAACAAGCCAGCTATAAGCCCCAGCCTGAGATTCACATTTGGTGCCAACAAAAAGAACCATGTGCATTCGGACACCACGATTAACTGCTGTTTAATCAAGCCACAGTTTAGCCTAATATCTAAATGCAGTCAACGTGTTGTTCATGCACATCCCACAAATGGTTGTGTTATACCCTGGGTTTTATCGTTGCTTTAGTAATGCTAAACAAGGGACTAAAAAAGTGGCAATTTTAAGATGAGTCAAGGCATGAAAAGTTACCTTGCAAGAGTCACCCAACGAAGGATCTGAGCATGGCTCTTTTTCTTTCCTTCAAGTCCCTGTCCCATCGGTACTGATGGGGTTAGAAGGAGTGTGGCACTGTTCCTTTACCCAAAAGGAAGGGAGGAAGGATGTGTATGCATGCAAGGATGTGCATTCATGTGCATGAAGGATTGTGCAAACACAAGGAGGCCCATTTTCACAGTGCCCCCCCCAAGAGGGTGTTTTACACAGTACTAAAAAGACAAGGTCATAATCTAAAACAAGGGTCCCCCAACCTTTTTTGAGACTGCAGGCACTTTTGGAATTATGAAATAGGGTGGTGGGCACAGCCACAAAATGGCTGCCGCAGGAGGCTGAGCCACTCACAAAATGGCTGCTGTCGCTTACCTTCAGCCATACAGTGACGCTCCTGGTGCTGTGGTAAAGCACAGCCAATCTTCAGTGGCCAGTCAAAAACTTTGCTAGGCAAAAGCCCCACCTGGCCCCATGCACTTTCCTAAAAACGTAGGAGCTCCCAGGAAGGGTGTTGGTGGCACCATGGCACCCATTGGCACCATGTTGGGGACTCTGGTCTAAAACGTAGACACAGGAAAAGTAACAGAATGAAGAGCAGCAAAGCTAAATATGAGATGAATTGTCTTCAGGAGTAGCTTCTTAGGAAGTTAAAATCCTTGCATGCCCACTTTCCTGAAAGGTAGCTGTCTGTGAATTCAGAGACTCACCATATAAGCCAAATGTTCTGGAAAAGGACTGGGCACACAGAAGTTCAAAGCCTTGCCCCACGAAGTGCTGCAAGGCCCAGGCATCTCTGTCCAGATTTCCCGAAGCCAGGCCTTGACTTTCAATGTTGAAAAAGGGGAAGAGCTGTTTTTTCTAAAGGAACAAGAGGAAGGGGGAAACAAACATATCCTTGGTTGTTTGGCTGTCTGATTACTGAGGATGAGACTCCACATAGGGTTGCCAGCTACAGGTTGGGAAATACCTGGAGTTTTGGGTTTTTTTGGGTGGGGGACAGGCTTCCCAAGTACTTACTGCGATTCGGTGGGGGACACAGATGTCTTCGCAGGAACATTCCCGTGGGGACAACAGACGCGCTGCACCATGCCGTCGCCAGGAACTGAAGCCAGGCGACGCTCTGGCAATGGGGCTGGAAACTCGATGGTACCATCAAGTTTTCAGCCCCATTGCCAGAGCGTCGCCCAGCATCACTTCCTTGCGACGGCATGGTGCGTTACAGGGAGGAATGGTTCGGCCGGGGAGCATGTTTCCCATGCCGGATTGCGGTAAGTACCTGGGAACCCTAGTGGGGGAGCCTGAGGAGGGTGGTGTTTGGGGAAGGGAGGGACTTCAGTGGGGTATACTTTACTTATAACGTCATAGAGTCTACCTTCCAAGATAGCCATATTCTCCAGGTGAATTGATCTCTGTCACATGGAGATCAATTGTAATCCCAGGAGATCTCCAGCCACCACCTGAAGGTTGGCAGCTCTAGGCTCCAGCTATGGTTTTGCCTAAAGTGTTGCCTGTGTGGAGGAAGGGTTTAGCCAAAAGAACCAGAGTGTTCAGATGATTCCTGAATGGGCGATCCATTTCACAGAGGCAGAGGGAGAAGCAGATATCGGCAGCTTTTGAATGACGAGAGGTTGGGAGGCCACAGAGAGTTTCTAATTGTAATTAGGCTGCAAGCAGGGTGGGTTCTACAGAGTTTCATTCCTTTATTTAGAACATGCACATACTGCTTTTAGGCCTTTGTTCAGTACACAAGAAATATGAAACAGTTTCATAAAATACCAGTTAAGGGCAGCCATGTTAGTCCGCTCTGGCAAAACCAAACAGAAGTCTTGTGGCAACTGGAAGACTAACAAGATTTTGGCGTGGATCCACTGGAAATTTCCATGGATGGAAGGGTCTTCTGGCCATGGAGCAGAACTTTCTCACCTTCCCTCTCCTGCTGCAGACTGAAATGCCTGCTCCTGGGGGGACTGGTAGGATTCCCATTTGCCTGCTTATGGTGGGACACCTTCAGGTAAATGCTCACCTGATTGGTGGGCAGAAACAGGGGGCAAATGGGAGGGATGATCGTCCTGGGGAGAAAAGTTAAAAAGAAGAATAAGGCCTTGTCTGCTTACAGGGTGTTCTGATCATAGCGTTCCTAGTGATTCCTAAAGCTACCTGGAACTGCAAAACCTTTGCTCCTAAAGCTGAAAGGAGGAAGGCCAGAGAGCAGGATGAGGGCACAAATGCCCTCTCGGTGCTGAGGCCACTGGGGCTCTGTGGAGCATGATGCAAAACTAGTTTCATTCACTGAACAGCCTTTTTCTCCTGGCTATTTCTTTTACTTACCTCCATGGTTGCTGCAACTGCCTCCCACTCCTTGGGCTTCAGGCCAATTTCTTCTGGAGCATGCAGGAAGACAATGGAGCCTGTTGGTGCATTCTGGAAGCAAACAATTGCTTTATGTGCATTAAACAATTGCTTTATGTGCATTAAGAATGTGAGTGAAGCAAAACTGGGATGCCTCAAAGGCAACACACCTCTGCTTTTAAGATGTTTCAGACAAAGAGCATGGTTAGCTGTTTCTATCACATCTCTGTGTGTCATGCACCTGACTGTGGATGTTCACAGAGAGTGCCTCCCTTCCAAAGCTTCCTTCCTCAAATCCAGGGTGGCGTTTTAGACCCACGATGGCCTCAAGACGGGCATGTCCTTCCATGTGTTGAGTGCATGTATGACAGAGATCCCAGCTGGTATGTGTGCTCCCAACCTCTCTGGTCTGCAGAATGTGTGCATAGAGCTCTATGTTGTATTGGGAGTCAGTGTGGGGGACCAGTCACTTTCCCCTCAGCCTAATCTACCTCACAGGATTGTTGTGATGACAGAATGAAGAGAACCATGCATGCTGCCCTGAGCTCCTTGGAGGAAAGATGGGCTAAAAACATAATAGCTAATAGATCAGTGTGTAGCTGTATGTGCACGGGCTCTGTGCACACAATCAATTAAGCATACTTTTCTTGTAGCAAATTCAGAGTCAAACAGGATTCTGAAGAGGCAGCATAGAAATATTCTAATTAAATACTGTAAGTTAGAAGAAAAAGTAGAAGGGAAGAAGAGATTGGATTTATACCCTGCTCTTCACTCAGAGTCTCAGAGTGGCTTGCAAACTCCTTTCCCTTCCCCTTCCCACAACAGACACCCTGTGAGGTAGGTGGGGTTGAGAGAGCTCTATCAAGAACTGCCCTTTCAAGGACAGCTCTGATCAGAACTATGGCTTGCCCAAGGTCATCCAGCAGCTGAAAGTGGAGGAGTGGGGAATCAAACCTGGTTCTCCCAGATTAGAATCTGCACACTTAACCACTACACCATGTTTTGGGAAAAGGTACTTCCTTGTGGTGGTGGAAAGTGCTGTCAAATCACAGCCAACTTATGGTGTCCCCATAGGGTTTTCAAGGTAAGGGACACTGAGAAGTGGTTTGTTATCGCCTGCCTCTGGGTCATGACCGTGGACTTCTTTGGTGGTCTCCCATCCAAATACTGACCAGAGCCAACCCTGCTTAGGTTCCAAGATCTGATGAAATCGGGCTAGTATGGGCTACCCAGGTGCTGGTCTGAATTTTCTTCCAATCAGTTTCATTAGAATGCTATGAAGGAGGGAGAATAAAATAACTCTGTCTCCACATCATTTTTATTTTATAAATCACTACCAAGTCCTTCCATAGTCATCTGTTTTAACATTCCCACACTACTTGGTTTCAGTACACCATATTGGACTGCATGGACCTTTGGCCTCCCATTATATGGAA